>NC_071284.1:18713546-19013546 GCF_001660625.3 Ictalurus punctatus
GGAGACGTAGACGATCCTGGTAAACTCTTGTTAGAACTTGTGGGAGCAGAGAGATCAAGGGAAAGGCATACAGACATGTGTACCATGGCGTCCAGCCCCAATGGTGCAGGAAGAGTGAGGGTGAACCACAGCGGGCAGTGTGTTGTCTCCTCGGAGGTGAACACATCCACTTTCGTTTGATGGAACCTCCATTATATGGACTCCACCACATATGGATGGAGCCTCCAATCCCCAGTGCTCAGCCCCTGCATCAGCAGTATGTTTGCCCCCACATTTCATTTGCCCAGACTGTACATTGCACTCACTGACAAAAACTTTCCCTCCACCCAGAGAAGAATTAGTTGCACCTGCCTTAACAGGGGGCATGAACCTGAACCCCCCTTCTGCGTGATGTATGAGACCACCCCTGTATTGTCTGTTGAAACTAACACAAGGTGACCTCTCAATTAAGGAAGAAAGAATTTCAGTGCTAGAAATATGGTCCGCATTTCTAGGCGATTTATACGCCACTCTAGATGAGTGCCACTCCAGAGATTGTGAGCCATCTAAGACCATGCCCCAGCCCATGAGGGAGGTGTCTCATTATCATCTTGCAATAAGGAGACATCCTGAGAGTGTGACCTGAGGCTAGAAACTGGGAACACCTCCAAATTCTCAGAGCACATAGGCATCACCACGTAACACTGATTTTCTCTCAGTGATTTCATCCACTGATGGCCATATACTCCAATCTTTTTTGCAGACCAGAAAATAATGTCTGTAGAAACTTCCCTCCCTCAGGGAATGGGTTAACCATAGGGGTTCTATGGCCTCTTTGTCCAAGAGGGATCTTACTTCCTGCACTAACGTTGGGCTCTGCTGTTTGGCTGGGGCGGAGGGGCTACAGTAAGACAAATCCATGGTGCGGATAAGTTCCACCACTGCTTCGGGCCCAATTCCTGCCCTACTATCGAGCTCATTCAGCATGTCTGTTGGTAGGACTCTAACACTGTCATTGTATTCAGTGACTCACAAGTGAGACCTGCTGCAGCATAAAGCCGGTCCCCGTAAATTCCTGCCATTGATGGAGAGACATACATTCCAAGCGCCTCCCCCACATTAGGCATAGCCAAATGCCCATACTGTTTATTCCCCATGATCGCCGAATAATCCGATATTGCGGGCTTATAAACATGGTTGGTGTACGGATTTCCCCAGAAGCACGATATTTCATCATTCACTTCTGGAAAAGGAGGAGTTTTCTGTGGTGTGATGGAATTGCTTCTGTCGAGCCACACATGATTTTATGGAGATGCCAGTGATCCTGAACCTTTCTGCACTCTGGACCTGCCTGATCCATCCGGATGCCCAACCTCTGGATGGAGCTCTCATCAACTGGAGGCTACAGACTGGAGATTGCTTAGGATGGTATTGCTTGAAGTACGATGAAATGGTTTTGGACCTCAATTCCACATGGACATTCCCGCTGTGGTTGCTGGGACTAAGGTTGATACTATGGCCTTGGGACTGCAATGACTTCATACAATTTTGCACTCAGGTCTACTTTAGTGAACAGTGGACTATTTCAACCAAAACTTCATGTAAAAACCATAATGAACTTTATTTTACCTTCACATTAAACGTTGTTATCCAGGTGAGGATGGGTTCCCTTCTGAGTCTGGTTCCTCTCAAGGTTTCTTCCTCATATCATCTTAGGGAGTTTTTCCTTGCCACCATCACCACCAGCTTGCTCAATAGGGATAAATTCACACACTTAAAATCTGTATCTCATGTTTACATGTTTCTGTAAAGATGCTTAGAGACAATGTCCATTGTAAAAAGTACTATACAATTTGAATTGAATTTATTTTCAATATGGAGAAAGTGCTTGTCCAGCCTGCTACAAGACACTTCCTCTTCCCTGGGCCAGTCTAAATTCAGTTTCGCTGCAGCCCTAATAAGCACTTCAAGCAGCTCTTTATATGTTTGAAAGCTGCTCTTATTTTTAGTGCACTGGCTCCCCCTTCTGGCTCCTCTGAGTCAGAAAGGGTGGGTTGACTCTCTATACCAGAATGAGGAGTCGAGACGCAAGCTCCAAAACCCGGAAGCGGAGAGTTGGACCTGGAGGACAAAGCAAGAGAGTCTTCAGCTCCTCCTCCAGATCCATACGGGATCCCCAGGACCACGAGGCTCCGAAACCCAACTCCCTTCAGATAAGAACAAAGCCAGACGAGAGCGGAGCGGCCTAATTGTGAAGCATTCACAGTGCCATTGCTTTAACATCATGCTTGCCAGTAAGTAACCAAATTCAATGTAAGATGACATACTGGCCTGGGCCAGGGTGGGGAGAATTAAATTCGTCAATCTTTTTAACATGTTATGTTTTTCCATAATTAATCACACAAAATTAACATGTTAAATTGGGAGCCCTAACACACACACACACGTACACACACAGATACTCAGATTCTGTATATATACTCGGATTGAGTGAGTATGTGTGTATATACATATATACAGGGCAGTATTCCAGCATGATAACGACCCCAAACACACCTCCAAGACGACCACTGCCTTGCTAAGCCGAGGGTGAAGGTGATGGACTGGCCAAGCATGTTTCCGGACCTCTAACATCCACCAGCTCCATGATGTTGTCATGGAGGACTGGAAGAGGACTCCAGTGGCAACCTGTGAAGCTCTGGTGAACTCCATGCCCAAGAGGGTTAAGACAGTGCTGGAAAATAATGGTGGCCACAGAAAATATTGACACTTTGGGCCCAATTTGGACATTTTCACTTAGGGGTGTACTCACTTTTGTTGGCAGCGGTTTAGACATTACTGGCTGTGTGTTGAGTTATTTTGAGGGGGAAGCAAATTTACACTGTTATACAAGCTGTACACGCACTACTTTACATTGTAGCAAAGTGTCATTTCTTCAGTGTTGTCACATTAAAAAATATAATCAAATATTTACAAAAATGTGAGGGTGTACTCACTTTTGTGAGATACTGTTAATCGTTATCAAAGCAGTCTATGTCACAGAAGCTGTGGATGTGTAAATAAAATAATTTAATAAATTAAATAAAAGTAGCGAGTAGTGTGTAGTCTAATGTAATGTACTATGCATACACTTTTCAAATCGTATATGTACTCAAGTAAGATTGAAAAGTATTATGTATTGAAACTACTCCTGTATGTACAATTTATTGGAAAAAGTTACTTAAGCACATGTAAAGGAGTAAACATAATGGATTACTACCCACCTCTAGAGACAATAGATCAGAATTTCAGCTTTCATTTCCTGATATTTACATCTAGATGTGTTAAACAACTTGGAACATGGTACTTTTTGTTTGAACTCACCCATTTTTCAAGTGATCAAAAATATTGGAACATGTGACTGACAGGTGTTTCTTGTTGTCTAAGTGTGCCCTGTTTGATCGAGTGTTTAAATAATTAATACCTCTGAATGTCTCTTCTTGGTTTTATCCCTGGGTTTGGCCTGTGAACACTGCACTTGATGTTTCAAAGGATTAACCAACATGAGGACCAGAGAGCTGTCTATGGGAGAAAAGAAACCCATTGTGATGCAGAGAAAAGAGTGAAAATCATCAGCGCCATTGCACAAGCATTGGGCATAGCCAATACAACACTTTGGAATGTACAGAAAAAGAAAGAAACCACTGATGTACTAACAACCGTAGATCAAACAGGTCAGCAATGGAAAATAACAGCAGTTGATGAGAGAAACATTGTCAATCACCAACAACCTCCACAGGGCAGGGGTGAAGGTATCACAATCCACCATTCAAATAAGACTTCAGGAGCCAAAATATAGGGGCCATACCATCCATCCATTTTCTGTACCACTTATCCTACACAGGGTCACGGGGAGCCTGGAGCCTATCCCAGGGGACTTGGGGCACACCCTGGACAGGGTGTAAACTCATCGCAGGGTATTAGAGGCCATACCACAAGATATCACAGGAATTGGAAGGCTAGATTGGAATCCACAAGGAAATAAGGAGATGGGCCACAAAAGTTCTGGAACCAATATTGACCTCTACCAAAGCTTACGGAAAGGCCAAATTATGGAGAAAGAACGGATCTGCTCATGATCCAAAACAAAAGCTCACTGGTCAAGCACGGTGGAGGTAGTGTCATTGCATGGGCTTGTACATCTGCTTCTGGAATGGGCTCACTAATATTTATTGATGATGTAAATCATGATGGTAGCAGAAGAATGAGTTCACAAGTCTACAGAAAAATTCAGTCTGCCAATTTACAGAGAAATGCATCCAGTATAATTGGGAGGAATTTCATCATACAGGACAATGACCCAAAACACTCTGCCAACATGACAAAGGACTTCATTGTGGTAAAAAAGTGGAAGGTTTTAGACTGGCCAAGTCAATCACCAGACCTTAGCCCAATTGAACATTCACATCACCTCCTGAACAGGAGACAGTAAGGAGAAACCCCCCAAAACAAACAACAACTGAAAGAAGCTGCAGTACAAGCCTGCAAAATGATCACAATAGAAGAATGCAGCAGTTCGGTGATTTCACTGGGTTGCCAGCTTGATGTAGCTATTGCAAGTAAGGGATATGCAACCAAATATTAAGTTGTATTTATTTTAAATAACTTTAAGACCATCTGTTCCTATACTTTTACTCACCTAAAATTTGGTGGCCAGTCTTCACCATATTCTAAGTTGTTTAACACATCTAGATTTAGATATCAGGAAATGAAGCTTCTGATCTATCATCTCATATTCATCTTTTGATCTTAAACTCAAATTTATTTAGAAAAAACAAAAGAATTTGCCTTGCGGTCCAATACACACATACACACACACGCACACACACACACACACACACACGCACACACACACACACACACACACACACACACACACAGACAGCTCTATGCTCCTCTCTCTGTTGTGACTCTATCCTTGCTGCCTTTCACTGAAGCACAGAATACTCCTTAGCAAAATCCCGCACAAGGTTAGATCGTTAACACTCACTTTTGCAAGCTCAAGCCTATATTCACAAATTGCTGCTTGAGCACGCCCCTGCCTACACACATATTTTCCAACTTGCTCTGGGTCTACAACATGTAATAAATATTGTTGGATTAATTTGGATGAGTAGATGTCATTGTTTTTACACCTTTACTTGTCAAATTTGTTAGCCTACTAAATGTGAATGGTTTTGAATCGCAAAAATCCATCTGATAAGTTTTGTGCAGCTTGCCTGAAGATGGATCAGGCAGTCAAAGCAAATTTTGTGAGGATTGGACAAAAATTGAAGACTGGTTTTCAAAAAAAATTGAATGGTTTTCAATAAATTCTAAATTATGCATAAGTAACAATAGTGGCCATGAACGTTTTTATATAATTTGATCTTAGAATCTTGAAAAGAAATTAGACAAAAAAGAATCATGATTCTAAACCAAACATTTTAAAAGTAATGGGTGTCATTCTTGAGGTGTCTGCAGTGTTTAGTAAGAAAATATGAAAACATTGATTAGATATAACCAAACTTCCTGTGATGGAATTTGTGGGCGGTGATATATATATATATATATATATATATATATATATACACACACACACACACATACACACACACACACACACACACACACACATTTTTTTTAAAACCTGACAATTCAATATGGTGAAAAATGATGTCATGGGCTCTGTTAAAATTGGCATGAGCCAAAAATTTATGTATTTATGTAAAAAGAATTTTGTTCCAATGTCAAAGGGTTCAAAGGTCCTAAGCATAAATGTACCTTGAACTTTGAGCCAATGATGGTACTTGAGGCATTGAGCAGTGGAGCCAAACATTATGAAATGACTACTGGCATTGTGAAATATAATTCTTCTTAATAAACATGCAAGAAGGCACAAACTTGGAAAAGAGGAATGGTCTTTATTGAAGCTTCATTCATGTGCATACAAGAATGTTACGTCCTCAACTGCTCACACACCAAAGAGCCATTTCTAAAACCATCTTACCTAGGCTTCTAACCCAAGGTCAGCACAAAGATAAAACTGTCTCTTTGGCCCTGGCAAACACATTCATGTACAAAATACATATCCATTGAGGAGGTTTTCATTGACGCATGATTTATAAGAAACATTTAACATGCTTCCGTAAGTCTGAAAATGAAATTACATTCCTTACTGATAATATCAAAATGGTAAGAAATTTCAGGAGAAAAAAAACACCTAAAAGGCTAAAAGCTGAAATGTTGAAAAATGTCAAGCAAACAAAAAATAATCCATGTATACTGATGGTCTTCATAATGATTAAGGTTTTAAAGCATGGACAGATTAACTGGGGAAATTAAAGATTGTAGGTACCAATGCATCCACAGATAGGGAGTGTTGTGGATAAAAAATGTCATAAAATAAACATAAGGGAGACCTAGCATCCAGCAAAAGGGAGAAGAAGAAAAAACGGGCACCTAGACACATAGAAGCGGGATTAGGCGGACATTGACGGATTGGAATTACACTTTAAAGATCTTTAAGAGCAGTAGTAGTCAAAAAAGCCAAAAAGAGGTATACGAGCTGAGCTGAGGAGTGCTAATACACACACACACACGCTCGTACAGTCAAGGGCGGGCAAGTAGACACAACATACACACACACTCTCTCTTTCTCATACACACACATGAATAACTTTAATAATATCTTATAGTAATAGAGAAACTCTATAAAAAAAACAGAATAGTAGGATATGCAGGACAGTAGAACTGTAATGATATTAAGAAGTTGGAAGTACAGTAAACCGCTGTTCAAGTAGTATAAATATATATAAAATAAGAAATATAGTGCAAATATGAAAATAAATTATAAACTAGAAATACAGGAAAATGTAAACCTACTCATGACTCAAATGGTGAGGGTTCTTGGCTCGCAAGGAAGGCCTTAATTTTAAGAGAAAACCATGAGGAACCATTTATAAGGGTAGCTGAGTCAAGCTGACCCCGCGAGATAAGAGTGAGACCAAGGTCTCTCTAAATTGTTTTGTCTCTCTCCACTTCCGAACCTAATGTATAAATACTGGAGCTTGAGCTCCAGGTGTCGGATCACTTCTGAGAATTCTCATCGGTGTGGATCTCGTGTGGTGGAATGAAACAATAAAGCTGGACCCTTGCTTCTTCTCACTCACGGCTGGTGTATTTTTTCTATCTCAGAGGTAGATGTGAGTATTGGCTTCTAAGTTGAATTTTAAATGTTTTTGGGTAATAGGCTAAATTTGAGCCAACATTTGGCGACCCAGATGGGACTGGGCTAAGATCTACATGTCTGGAATCTCTCCCGTGGGACTTCGCTCTCTAAGCAACAGACAGGCCGTATAGGAAAAGGCACTGCAGACGCCTGTTATTTCGAAGCTCTGTTTTAGAGGTCTGTTGCTACGACTGAGAAGCCCCGGGGTGGGAAGAAAGACTAAGTGGGTCTCCAAAAGAACCTTGAGTGAGTGAGAAGAGGTAAGAGAAGTGTAGATTGTAGAATGTACTTTTTATAATTGTAATAAAGAAATGGTATATGTGTTGTGTGAGTGAAAGTCCTGCAATACCGCTGGAGGAAGGGAAAAAAAGTAGAAAAAAGGTAGAAAAAAGAGAAGAGAAATAGAGAAATACTCCAGGGCGGGGATAGAAAGCAGGTGGAAAATGAGGCCTCAGACCCCAGATACCGGCTACTAGACTAGACTAGCAGACTAGTGGCGGCTGCATTGGTGGGGACCCCTAATACTGCTGGAAAAAGATTAGATAAAAGATAGATAGATTAGATTCCAGGGCTGGATAGAGAGGGGAATAAATCCTGGGGCCCAGGTCCGGGTCGTGCAATACAGCATGCCCGGTGTATGAATGGAATGTGTACTAACAAATGTGTGTGCTTATAGTATGTGTGCTTATAATATGAGTGCGGTATGAGAGCGTGTAAGTTTTGGAGACAGGGAAAATGTATTTATTAGTGCTCTGAACATGAGCTCCATACCTAAAGTATTGGATAAGTTGGATAAGATTTAGAGAAAAGAAAATTTTTTTCCTTTGGAGAAAGTTGGATTTAATTTGTATGACTGTAAGCTTCATGCATACAGAGCTGGTATGGAGGTGCTTTATACTTTGAAAATTTCATGTAGTAACATAAATAAGTGTAATAATGTGGAATACAATGTGTGTATGTGAGCTTGGGGGTGTTGTTGATAGAAAGGGGTGTATGTGTGTGTTCCTATCTGTTCTTATCTGCGCAAGCAGGCCTGCCGTCTGTGTGGAAAGAAAAAAAAAGGAAAAGAAGAAAAATGTGTGTGTGTGCGCACTTCAGATTGAGCTGAGTAACACAGAACAGTGTGAGATTTTATTTTATTTTTTTAAATGTTTTGAATCTGCTACAGACTTTCGGTGAGTCAGGTGTGACTGTGTGTATAATTAATTTGGTATCAATAACTGCTGTATGAGTGTTTTAAAAATGGGGGAGCAGTCAAGAACATTGTAAATATTTTAGACATCTGCCTGATTGCCCGTTGTGTAAATCAGAACTTCTAGACCTGTAATATATAAAAACATATTCCCAAATTGTGTGATCCAGGGAAAAAGGAAGACTGAAGGCGGAAAAAAAGTGTGCATTTTCAGGCCCCAGAAGCCATTGTTGAGAAATGAATGAGTCAGACGCTCCAAATGTGGAGGAGAAAGTCCATTTGGACCTTTCATTTATATTCCATAAATTAAGTTATAATAAAGGATTTCTCTTTTATGATGTGTGAGCAGAGAGATAAAAATAATAATAATAATAATGATTTGTCTATATTGCTCGTTTCATTCAGTGCCGTGTCTATAAATCCCTGCAAAGATGTTAGGTATAATGTTTGTAGCATTTTAGTAACTTTTGTTATACAACTTGAAGTTAGTAAATTATAAAAATTGTGTTTACAATTATGGTAATTAAGTACATAACATTTAAATTCCTTTTAAATAATGTGGAAAAACTAGTTGGAAGTTTATATATAGATTGTGGCTGGTCAGAATCATGCGCGCCAGAGTTCCAAATCATTCTTTTCATTTTAATTTGAATTCGGTGTGTTTCCCTGTTTGGAAACTGAATGAAAGTGTTTTGAGTTCCATGGTGACGGTTATCTAAACCACCGAGCGCGCGAGAGAGGGAGAGAGCGCGTGCGAGAGATTTCTGTTTCTTCCCCTTTTTCCAATCCTTCAGTTATCTCACGCTCTACATTAAAGTCAAAGTGATTCAACGTATATATATATATATATATATATGTATATATATATATATGTATATATATATATATATATGTATATATATATGTATATATATATATATATATGTATATATATATATATATGTATATATATATATATATATATATATATATATATATATATATATATATATATATATATATGTGGATATATTCCTGTAAAAATTAAAATCAATCAGCATGTCTTTATGTTATCAGTCCGGAGAGAACTTTAATTATAGTTTATGTGGTGTGCATTGTGCCACTTAGTTTCTTCTGCACAGACATCTTTGCCTGACTAATGATAAAATTGATCAGCTGACATGTGAACCTGTTCGTTTTGAGTGATATTAATAAAAAACCCTGAAAAGTAAAACCGACCCGAGGTGACAGTCTCTGGCTGATCACAATGTGGTCCGTATCAGGCTAGGTCACATCCTCCCTGTTGAGATAATGTTGAGCCTAAACATTTGGTTTTAGAGAGCAGTCTACCTTTATGAACTGACTCGCTAACAAGAGCTGGAGTATAACTAATTTGTGTATCGGTGATTCCTATACGGGTATGTGTCTATACAATATCTTAAGCAGTGTAAGTGCGAATTCTTCTGGCGTGTGGTATTCATGTTGTATAATGCTGAATAATTTCTGCATGTTTTCTCTTTAAATGCTGGATATGTCCAATGATAAGTAATTAGTAAGATCAGATGGCAGTAGTAGTCTGCACATTTTAAATTCTTTGTAATGTGTTGTACGCCTGTTACAGATATGATATCTGAGTCCGTAACATTAGAATAAGGTGATGATTACTTAATGTGGAATTCGGAATTCCAATGACGAGATGGTGGTCCGGTGGGTCCGGTCCGGTACGAAGCTGCTGGGTACGAAGCTTCAACGGGGGGTCTGCTCAGTCAGTGGCAGACAGGATGAGAAGATGTGAAGATCCATACCCTGGGTGTACGTGCTAGCCTAACCTCTCCCCAAAGGGTGGCTCTCTACAGTACGTAAAGTGCTTGAGCTGAAGACAACCAGCATACAGAGAGATACTGCATACAACAGACTGTCAAGTATTGTTATAAAATGTTATAAAATGTTTGTGATATGACGCAATCAGGCACAGAAAAGTATAATGGTGCTGCCGAGCACATTGTGCTGACAGGGTGGGAATTTTTCCTCATAAGAGGTTTTTTCGCCCACCCCTGACTGCGAAAGACTGGGGTTTGGTTTTTGAGGGGAAGCAAGAATCTGCAGGTCCCGACAAATACAAAACTGTGGGCTGACAGGCCTAGTTGAGAAAGATAGGGACGTGTAGATCCAATCAAGTAGTTAGTTATTGTAGTGGCCACTCATACGTACGGCAGTAGTAGTAGTAATGAATGATTAGGGGAACTCAGTTAATCACACTTATAATCGATGTAGGCAAACAAACGTATAATCAAGGTAGTTAGATTCGAAATGAGATATATATATATATATATATACATAGTTAAAAGGAGAAGTAAGTTAAGGGTTAAGAGTTATGGCTAGGTACATCTACACATGTCCGGCGCAAAGTGGATGTAGGGGGGTCCTAAGGCCCATTCTCCAGCTGCCAATTTACTATGAGACCCCGGGGCGCACAACACTAGCACGTCTCCCACCAGGTCTACAAAACCTCCTCAGCTCCTATTCGGATCAGTGTTGCGTAGAAGTGGTTAATTTAAGGGACCCATTTGAGAACGGGGACGGGCGCAGGGATTATGGCTTCGTTAGAGTAATCCTCCGACAGCTAGCGGGGGACGGCCATGGGGTGCGGCAGAATCAGTTCCTCCATGCTTAATTAAGGTATTGTATGAGGCTTCATAGCCTCAGAGGGGGAAATGTTGTGGATAAAAAATGTCATAAAATAAACATAAGGGAGACCTAGCATCCAGCAAAAGGGAGAAGAAGAAAAAACGGGCACCTAGACACATAGAAGCGGGATTAGGCGGACATTGACGGATTGGAATTACACTTTAAAGATCTTTAAGAGCAGTAGTAGTCAAAAAAGCCAAAAAGAGGTATACGAGCTGAGCTGAGGAGTGCTAATACACACACACACACGCTCGTACAGTCAAGGGCGGGCAAGTAGACACAACATACACACACACTCTCTCTTTCTCATACACACACATGAATAACTTTAATAATATCTTATAGTAATAGAGAAACTCTATAAAAAAAAACAGAATAGTAGGATATGCAGGACAGTAGAACTGTAATGATATTAAGAAGTTGGAAGTACAGTAAACCGCTGTTCAAGTAGTATAAATATATATAAAATAAGAAATATAGTGCAAATATGAAAATAAATTATAAACTAGAAATACAGGAAAATGTAAACCTACTCATGACTCAAATGGTGAGGGTTCTTGGCTCGCAAGGAAGGCCTTAATTTTAAGAGAAAACCATGAGGAGCCATTTATAAGGGTAGCTGAGTCAAGCTGACCCCGCGAGATAAGAGTGAGACCAAGGTCTCTCTAAATTGTTTTGTCTCTCTCCACTTCCGAACCTAATGTATAAATACTGGAGCTTGAGCTCCAGGTGTCGGATCACTTCTGAGAATTCTCATCGGTGTGGATCTCGTGTGGTGGAATGGAACAATAAAGCTGGACCCTTGCTTCTTCTCACTCACGGCTGGTGTATTTTTTCTATCTCAGAGGTAGATGTGAGTATTGGCTTCTAAGTTGAATTTTAAATGTTTTTGGGTAATAGGCTAAATTTGAGCCAACAGGAGTGCAGCTTTATTAAAGAGGATCTATTATGTCCCTTTTTACAAGATATAATATAAGTCTCAGGTGTCCCCCGAATGTGTCTTTGAAGCTTCAGCCCAAAGTACCCCATGGATAACGTATTATACCATGCTGTAAATGCCTCTTTTTGATGGAAGCAAAAACAAGCTGTTTTCATGTGCATCTCTTTAAATGAAAATGAACTGCTGCTCCCTTCCTCCTTTCCAGAAGAGGGCTGTGCCTTTACAGCTTGTGCTTTGGATATTATGGCAACAACACTTCAAGAGAACCTACATGACTGGCATCTCTCATCTGATATAGTAATGAGAGAAATGCTCACCTCTCCCGAGTAAAATCAACCAATGCTACCTAGCAGCATCACGCATATCTTTGTCTTTCTTTTTTCCCATGCAAATTTACTTTCACTTTTAATGGTATGTGAAATAGCTGCTTTCAACTTTGTTGGACAGCTGAAAAATAATGAAAAAGGACCTCTGGGACTTATGATACCAACTGATATATGTTAGGAAGTGAATCCATGAAACTAAAACATGCTGCATTGCCATTCATCAGCACTGAACAATCAACGAGTCCTTCAGACCCACACTTCCGCTCATTCACACAGAGGCTTTAAAGGCGCAAGCAGCATACTTCTTGTGCTCATAACAAACCAAAGTCAACCCCAGGAAGACTGTACATCTGGGCAGGAAAAGATCGTGTTGACTATTATTATTTATTATTTATTTTATTATTATAATTTTACTGTGCTGAGTAATTTAAAGCTGCAATCTGTTTGTTAAAATCAGTAGTCTTTTAAACAAAGGGAATTGCATCACTGCGAATCTCCTTCCTTCTCTCTTTGATATCTCTCTTATCTTTGCATGCATCTCACTCTGTGCTTACTACTACAGTCACTCAGTCAGTGATCTCAGTTTCTGATAAGGAAAGATTCAAACATGGTAGTGTTACTCTTATTAACATTACTGCGCTTTGGAACTTATTTTATCATTGGAAATATCTTTTTTTTAATTAATTTTTTTTTTTTTATAGTTTTTATCACTTGCCAACCACCACATGCAAGTCACCACAATATTTCTATTGACTATTGTTCTCCTTGTTTCACAAGTCCAGGATGCATGGCCACGTAACTCATGTGGTTCATGGTTATTAATTTTTATAAGCTTAGTGCAAACACGCACACAGACACGAGCTCTAGAGCAGAACGTGTGTCCACACATAGTGACGTGCATGCACACTCTTTCCCTTGCACACACACGCACACAATTTCTTTCCTCTCCCTAACATACAGTGGGGGAAATAAGTGTTGAACTTGTCAACATTTATTTCAGTAAATATATTTCAAATGAGGTTATTCAAATTTTCACCAGACATCAGTATTAACTCAAGAAATCCGCAAATATAAAGAATTCCAGGAGCTCTACTCTGCGCACTTTGCTTCTTCTGGAACTCAATTAATGGATCTTGTATGGTAGCACTACTTGTATTGTTCTCTGCATGATATATCGCTTTGCTTGTATTTGCCCATTTGTAAGTCGCTTTGGATAAAAGCATCTGCTAAATGAATAAATGTATTTAATGTAATGTAATTCACAACGTGAAAGTCCATAAATAAAGTTATGTGTAAAAAAATAGAATGGCACAGTAAAAAAGTATTGAATAAGCTAAGAAAAAGCAGTTCTCTAAGGCAAGGTAAGGCACGGAACCAGCTGAAATCCGTAAGTAGTTAGAAAGTAATTACACCTCCTATCTGTGCAAATTAATCTCAGCTGGGTTAGTCTATAAAAAGGTTTTTCATTACCAAGGTGTCACACAAGAAACATCTCATGATGGGTAAAAGCAAAGAGCTCTCCCAAGACCTTCGCAACCTTATTGTTGCAAAACATATTTATGGAATTGTTCGTATTACAGATGTATTTCAAAACTTCAGACTCTTCCAGTAAGCACCATTGGGGCCAGTATCCACAGGTGGAAGCAACATCACTCCGTCATCAACCAGCCACGCACAGGAGCTCCTCGCAAGATTTCTGACCAAAGAGTCAGAAGAATAGTCAGTAGATTAGTCAAGGACCACTCAGCAAGAGCTCCAGAAACACTTGGAGGCAGCATCGTCACAGAGAAAACAATAAGCACCGCAATGGCCTCTACGCACGCTCACCCCGCAAGACTCCATTACTAAAGAAAAGGCATGTCAAAGCTTGTTTAAAGTTTGCTTGTTTAAAGTGCACCTCATTTGGACAAGCCTATGAAATACTGAACCCAGCTGTGCAGTTGGTAACAGCTGCACGCCGGTCCCAAGCCCGGATAAATGGGGAGGAGTGGAGAAAGCAATGGCAAATTACTCCACTTTCACTGCTAAAATACTTATGGATCATCACAATCAAACGTTTTCAGACATGGTGCTGGAAGGTGGGCCCCCTGGGCCGGAAGGCACCCAACATTCTATCAGGACGAAGAACAAGGACGAAGTTCAAATAGCTCAGGGATTTATGACATGGGCCGGTCAAATCCGTCAGGACGCCGGTCAGCTGATGCTGTCCCATGCGAAAGAAATCGTCTACGTTTTACAAAGATTCACAACATCGGAACTTGGAACGTCCGTGGCACAAGCTGTGGAAATGCCTGAGGCAAATGGGTATTCCAGAGCATCTGGAAGAACTGACACGATCGCTCTATGAGAATCAAGAAGCCACAGTCAGGACAGCATTTGGCAATACAGATTGGTTTGAGATCAGAAAAGGCATTTGACAAGGCTGCATTCTATCACCGGCCCTGTTCAATCTGTATGATCATGAGACAATGCAATCTAGAAGAATCACCAATTGGAGTCAAAATCGGCAGAAGAAATATAAATAACCTTTGATATGCCGATGACACAACATTACTTGCAGAAAATGAAAAGGACCTGGATTATCTTATCCATAGAGTAAAAAAGAAAGCGAGCGCATGGGACTGTATCTCAACATCAAGAAAACAAAGGTAATGACCACAGCAAGAAACGGTACAGTTCACATAAACATCGACAATGAAGAAATCGAGTCAGTTCAAGATTTCATCTACCTCGGATCCAAGATAGTGGCGGATCGGGGCCAGAAATCAGACGAAGAATCGCACTTGGCCGCAGTGCAATACAAGGAATGACAAAAATATGGAAAAGTAAAGATATTAGCTTTGCAACAAAGATCTGAATTAATGCAATCGTCTTTCCAATCTGCACATACACATGTGAAAGCTGGATACTCAAGAAGGCAGATAGAAGGAGAATTGACGCTTTTGAACTGTGGTGCTGGAGGCATATGCTGCGCATACCATGGACGGAGATGGTCATAAAAAAGTCGATTCTAGAGCGTGGCAAACCGAAAATATCATTAGAGGGAAAAATCTTATACTTTAGTCATGTTAACCGAGCTAATTCCCTGGAAACAACGATAATGTTCTGCATAGTCAGTTGGTCGAGAAGAAGAGGGCGTTAAAAAACCCACTGGCTGGACACAATCAAAGTCAACACGAATATGAACATGAAAGAACTGAATAAAGCGGCTCAAGATAGGAAAGCATGGAGAATGATGATCAATAAAGTGACCGAAAATCGGCTTCGGCTGAACAGATAACTCATATTATGAAATACTTGGAGATTGTAGTCTGGTCAGACGAGAACAAAATTTAACATTTTGGCTGTCATACTAAACACCATGTAGTGTAGTGTAGTGTAGTGTAGTATAGTATCGTATATAGTATCGTATAGTGATACAAACAGTGACGTTTGGAGGTGAAAGTATCATGGTGTGGGGCTGTTTTTCATCGCATGGTACTGGCAGACTTCATATAATTGAAGGAATGATGAATGGAGCCCTTTACCGTGAGTGCATTGAGAAGAATCTGCTGCCATCCACCAGGATTGTCATGTTATTAACGTAATGGAGGTTAGAATGGATGTAAGTCCAGATAAGAGCTTTTAATAAAGAGAGGCAGGCAGACAAATCCAAATCATGAGAGAATAGCATGGTCAAAAACAGGCAATGGGTCAGGCGATCTGCTAACAGACATAAACTAGGCAAGGCAAGAAATGAGAACGAGAAACAAGATCAATGAACATGAAACAAAATGAGGAACAGGGTACAAGCGTTTGGCTTGGTATGGTGATAACACTCAATATTTCGCAAAGTCATTGTGTTCAAAGAGTTTCTTTATACTGTGGTTGTGAGTGCTGTGAATTTAAATTTGGAATTGCAGTCCATGGTGGCCATATTTGTAGGCAGCAGTGCAGGATGGGAAATGTAGTCACTGGTTTGCTGTAATTTGACCAGGATGATAAAGATGAGACATGGGTGGACCTTCCAGCAGGACAACGCTCAAAAGCATACAGCAAAGTAAACTCTAAATTGGTTTCAGAGAAAAATAATCAAGTGTTAGAATGGCCCAGTCAATCACTGGACTTGAATCCAATTAAACAAGATTTTAAAACAATATGTTTAGAAGAATCAGCCAAAATCACACCTGAATACTGTGGTCGATTAATTTCTTCATACAGGAACAAAGTCTGTCATTACAAACAAAGACTTCCCCACTAAATTTAGATTAAATATTAAATAAATTTCAGTTAGAATGTTCAATATGTTTTCTTTCCTGTGTCATTCCTATTTATTACACATAACTTCATTTATGGACTTGAAAGTTTGGATTTCTTTATATGTGTGGATTTCTTGAGTTAATGCCAATGTCTGAACATTTCATGTGAATAGCCTCATTGGAAATATATTTAGTGAAAAAAAATGTTGACACGTTCACTACTTACTTCCCCCACTGTATATATGCAACTCTTCTTTGTCTCTCCTTATTAGGTACAAAATGATAGTTAAATGGTGTGTATTATTTTCTTTTTTATTTCTTTTTCAATAAATGCTATATTATTGAACACCTTATTGTCTTGTTGTGTTACATTGATATTGCAAAAAGCCAAACTATCCATAACTAAACCTTGTTTACCTGATTATTGGTCTCATCTAAAATTTAGGTATATATATATATATATATATATATATATATATATATATATATATATATATATATATATATATATATATATATATATATATAAACAAATTTAATAGTTTGTGATCTTAATTTAATAAAATTCTAAACTTAAAAAGTGGATAGTCCATGTGTCATATATCAGGTAACTCTGGACTGCAGTTCCCATCAGCCACTGCACTGCACTACATGTCACATGACCTCCTGCACCTGATTCACGTTTTGGTAATGAGCACACTTGTGTATATATAGCCATTGTTTGGACTGTTTCTCTGTCTTTCAGGGCACTGTGTTTTGCCTCTTATCATAGTGGTTTGCCTAGTTGTCTTAGTGTCTTTGTTTTGTTGTTTAATTGTTTAATTGTTTAATTGTTTAATTGTTTAATTGTTTAATAAATGTTAATATATCTGCAATTGCTTCCGAACCCATCCTTGATCCGTGACAGAACGAAAGACCTACAATCGGAAGCAGCAGATCGCCAGGATGGAGAACTGGGGCGTCAGGATGCCACCGATGATCGTGGAGTACTTTGCCACATTACGCCAAGAGGCGGAGGAGTACCAAGCAGCACTACGAAAGCAGCAGGTCGCCAGGAATTACCTGGCCTTCAACTCACCTCCTATGTTCACGGAGGACTACGCCACGCCAACAGGAGGAGGAGTCCGGGTACAAGGGGAAATCTGTGGTCAGGGCTAATACCATCTCCCACCCTTCCTCCCCTATTATGGATTTAGTTCAGCAGCAGAGTCAGTAGAGAACGAAAGTCAGCCTCCCCGCTCAGCTTTTCGGTTCAGCTGAGGACGCTGCTCAGTCACCGGGGTTGGCTGAAGACGTTGCTCCGTGTCCTGACATGCCCAAGTACTCCCCTCTGTTCAACAACCCCGCACTCAACGCCACTGTGCTTTCCTGCCCGGCTGAGGTCGTCGCTCCGCCTTCCTGCTCGGCTGAGGTCGTCGCTCCGCCTTCCTGCTCGGCTGAGGTCGTCGCTCCGCCTTCCTGCTCGGCTGAGGTCGTCGCTCCGCCTTCCTGCTCGGCTGAGGTCGTCGCTCCGCCTTCCTGCTCGGCTGAGGTCGTCGCTCCGCCTTCCTGCTCGGCTGAGGTCGTCGCTCCTCCATCCTGCTCGGCTGAGGTCGTCGCTCCGCCATCCTGCTCGGCTGAGGTCGTCGCTCCGCCATCCTGCTCGGCTGAGGTCGTCGCTCCGCCATCCTGCTCGGCTGAGGTCGTCGCTCCGCCATCCTGCTCGGCTGAGGTCGTCGCTCCGCCATCCTGCTCGGCTGAGGTCGTCGCTCCGCCATCCTGCTCGGCTGAGGTCGTCGCTCCGCCATCCTGCTCGGCTGAGGTCGTCGCTCCGCCATCCTGCTCGGCTGAGGTCGTCGCTCCGCCATCCTGCTCGGCTGAGGTTGTCTCTCTGCCTCCATGTTCCGCTTAAGATGTTGTTCCTCTTCTTTGCTGCGCGCCGTATGTCAGGGCTTTAAAGTGGATGGTGCCCTCCACTAATATTAGCACCACTGGTAAATATGAGCAAAGAAGGATGTGAAAAATGTTATATATTGTTTAACCTTTTGATATTTTGCTCATAAAAATTCAGAAAAATACTCTGCTCCCATGGATATCAAACAATTTAGGAACACAATGCAGGTTTATAAAAAAAAAATGTAAATATGTGTGCAACAATTATTGGCCCCTATGAATTCATTTGAGAAAAATGTATGTGAAATATATTCCCATTGATAATTTGCATTTTGTTAGTACACTTGGGTGACTAGGGACAGGAAATTGTTCAAACTTGCCTTCCTGTTTCACAGGGATATAAATATGAGGTAACACATAGGCCAAATTCCCTTAGTCATTCACAACAATGGGTAAGACCAAGAAATATAGCTATGATGTGTCGCAAAATGTTGTTGAGCTTCACAAAATGGTCAATGGTTATAAAAAAATAGCACCTGAATTGAAAATGCCCATTTCCACCATCAAGGCAATAATTAAGAAGTTCCAGTCAACTGGAAATGCTATGAATCAACCTGGAACTGGATGTGTCTATAATTGTCTCAACGCACTGTGAAGAGGATGGTTTGAGTGGCCAAAAAATCTCCAAGGATCACAGCCAGAGAATTGCAGAAGTTAGTTATGTCTTGTGGTCAGAAAGTCTCCAAAACTACAATCCAAATTCACTTGCATCACCAGAAGTTGTTTGGAAGGGTTTCAAGAAAAAACCTCTACTCTCATCCAAAAACAAACTCAAGCATCTTCAGTTTGCCAGACACTACTAGACCTTCAAATGGGATTGGGTTCTATGGTCAGATGAAACCACAGTAGAGCTTTTTGAAAATAAACACCAGAGGTGGTTTTGGTACACACAGAGAGGTACCCATATGGAAAAGTACCTTATGCCCACGGTTAAATATGGTACTCGCTCTTTAATGTTTTGGGGCTGTTTTTCTTCCAAAGGACCTTCACATTTTGTTAGGATACATGAACACTATCACATATCAACAGATATTAAATGAAAACCTGACTGCCTCTGCCAGAAAATTTAACATGGGCTGTGGTTGGATCTTCCAGCAGGACAATGAACCATAACATACATCAAAATCAACACAAAAATGGTTTAGTGACAACAAAATCAAGGTCCTGCCATGTCCATCTCACTTGGAGCAGTTTGTCACTATGTAAGTGAACATCAGTAAAGGAAGACCACCTGTAATTTTATATTTTCAGTGAAGGGAGGTGAGACAAATCAGACAGGGTTTATAGGAAAATTCCTGGAAACACACAGGTCTTATAGGCCGACAGCTCTCAATTCTGCCAAACCGCTAGCTCACACTCAGAAATCAACACATAAATAGTTTACTGACCACAAAATCAAGGTCCTGCCATGGCCATCCAAGTCCCCTGACTTGATACTCATAGAAAACCTATGCGTTGAATTGAAGGTGAGAGTCCACAAGTATGGACCTCAAAATCTGAAGGATCTGGAGAGATTCTGTATGGAGAAATGGTCTCAGGTCCCATGCTATGTATTTTCCAACCTCATCAGGCATTACAGGAGAAGACTCAGTATTGAAAGGTGTTGACTAAAAGGGTGCCAATAATTGTTGCGCATCTATATTTAACAAATATTTATTTTGATAAACCTGTGGTTTTTTTTTTTTTTTTTTTTTTTTTTTTTGCGCAATTGTTTTATATCCATGAGTGCAGAGTATTTTTCTGAATTTTTTTGAACAAAAGCTCAAAAGGTTAAACGATAAAGACAATTTTTCACAGCCTTCTTTGCTCATATTTCTTTAAACAAATACAGGATATGAACACAAACCTCATGGATATATGTCAGATAACCTGTCAAATTTTGGTGTATGTAGGTTAAAAGCCCTAGCAGGAGATAAAGACCAAATTTTGCTGGAATTTCAGTAACATTGTTGAAAAGGAATTTGAAGTAAATGGGTAAATGGAGGGATGAGAAAATGACAGAGGAGTTTGGGATACTGTGGCTATAAATAAATTGTTGTCAGCCTGAGGTAATATACACCAAATGCTGTCTGTTAGCCAAACGTATGTATGTATGTATGTGTGTGTGTGTGTGTGTGTGTGTGTGTGTGTGTGTGTGTGTGTATATTCTTAACATTTCTACCCCTTTAAAAAAAGAGAAGTAAAAAAGGAATGGGCAAGAGAGAAAAATGAGTGAGAGAATTCAGGAAGTGTGTTACGTGCTCCCGTTTCATCACGGGGAGTAGTGCACACTTTCTGTGTGAGGTGTCTAGAATGGAGCATGCGATGGCGCATTGTAACGCCTTACTTTAGGTAGCTCCACTTGCGACTCGCTCTTTTTTCGGAAGCCAAAGTGAGTTGGGTTTAAGAGTCTCTCGGAACTGGGCCAGCTGCTGCCAAGGCAGCTAGCCGTTTCAGGTCCGGGGGATTCCTTAAGGATCTGGAAGAAGAGCCGGAGACGAGCGCTGCTCTATCTCTTGCTCTGTCTTCCGGGTCCGGCTCTCCGCTGGACTTTGGAGCTCTCCATTCCTCATACCAAAACAAGAGAAATTCCACCTACTTTGTCCAGTAAGGGCTCTCTGTACTTACGTCCACCGCTCACGCCAGTGGTATAATTCGGAGTAGCTGGTGGTCTGCTTTGGCGGCAACAGTAGAGGTGATGCTGTGTTGAAGCAGCACATCTCTAACTGGATAGGCACGTGGCACGCGGTCTCACTATGCCTCTGGGCATAAGGGCTCATTCCACTAGGGGTGTTGCTTCCTCATAGGCTTTGTCGAAAGTGGTACCCTTACAGGATGTGTGTGCTGCAGCAGTGTGGTCTACGCCACACGCATTAATTCGATATTACAGTCTGGATGTACATTCCGCCCGGGCTTGAGTGTCTTGGAGTGACCCTCTGGCTTGGCTCTCATTCCCTTCTCAGGAACAGGGTTACATGCGTAACCCAGATGTTTTTCATGTCATTTGGCTCAGAGTGCATGTGCTCTCTCTCTCTCTCTCTCTCTCTCTCTCTCTCTCTCTCTCACTCACGCACACTCACACTCACACTCACACACACACACACACATACACACACACAATCGCACGTATGCAGATCATAACAATGGACATATAAACAAATCATTGTCACATGCCGTGGCATGAGGTAGCAAGTGACTGGGCTTGTCACATATTTCTTACTGAAATACTTCATTTGTTTGAATGCAAACTGTCATGTAAAGCAGGAGTGCAGACGGATACAAATTGAGTTAAAGGCTTTTAATAAAGAAGCAGGCAGACAAGTCCAAAAATTATAGGAAAAGGCAGAAACCAGAAACAGGTGTGGGTCAGGTGATGTACAAACAACATAAACTAGGCTAAACAAGAATATCTAAACACGAGGACAAAGCAGAATCAAACACCAGGAAACATGAACAAAGAACAGAGACTCAGTAAAGTAATTGTGACAAAACACAGAATCACAATACTTCGCACTGAACAATGACACACAGGGTTTAATTATACAAACTAATAAAAGAGGGGAACAGTTGATTACTATGATGACACATAAGGGAAACAACCATTCACAATACAGGGGCAGAGACAGGTCAGAATCTACAACAAAACACATGGTAACGTAAACAAAGTCTAAAGAATGCTTCTGCATTCAGGGCGAGGATACACAAAGCAACATTTTTTTTCATAATGTCACAGTTGGATTTTTTGTAGCAGAAAACAATACTCAGTATGTCATTTGTTATTTATCTTTATATTCTTCATGAAACATATCAGTAAGTTCTTCCAGCATAACAAAATGGGCTGATCTTGGGAGGCCTCTTTTTACCATCATCCTCTCCTTGCACTGCTTTAAATATGTAAATAATTAATTGTACTAACTCAAATAATGTAGTATACTTAGTTACTTTAGCAGCCATGCAATAATGTAACACATGCTTATTCTATGTGTGGGTGTGGGCTATGGAGAGAAAGTGGTGAGTGGTACATTTGCTGGCCCAATTTATGAGTGGCCCATTCTGGCTATGGAACATAGTTACAGGGTTTCTTTTAATGGCACAAATCAGCATATGTATATAAGGATTACATAGTGTTAAAATTAAACAGAAAATCCACCCATTATTGATTTATGTTTATTTCATATTTATTCATTTACAGCCACATTGTAAAAACATTTGCTTGCAGTTCACTATCCATGTGGATGTCTCCATCTGTGAACGCAATGATCTGGTAAATTTACATCTTTTCCATCTTTCAATTCTAATATCAGTGGATGCAATGATAGAGAGGCAAAGATGGACTCGGCAATCAAAACGTCTTAAAGATGGACTCACCAATCAATAAGTCTTAAGCAAAAAGCAGGAAGGGCGTGACGTTTCGTGTGACATTTCGCCTAGTAATATTACGGCATAATATGCATGAAATTGTTCAACCACGACTTCCAGTTTCACAGGGGTAGAAATATTAGGTAACACATAGGCCAAATTCCCTTAGTCATACATAACAATGGGTTATACCAAGGAATATAGCTGTGATGTAAGGCAAAAGGTTGTTGAGCTTCACAAAATGGGAAGTGGATATAAGAAAATTGGATAAGCATTAAAAATACCCATTTCTACCATCAAGGCAATAATTAAGAAGTTACATTCAACTGGAAATTTTATGAATCAACCTGGAATTGGATCTGTGTCTATATTGTCTCAACGCACTGTGAAGAGGATGGTTCAAGTGGCCAAAATAGCTCCAACAATCACAGCTGGAGAATTGTAAAAGTTAGTTGCATCTTGGGGTCAGAAAGTCTCCAAAACTATGATCCGAAGTCACCTACATCACCACAAGTTGTTTGGAAAGGTTTCAAGAAAAAAGCCTCTACTCCCATCCAAAAACAAATTTGAGCAACTTCAGTTTTCCAGACACTACTGGAATTTCAAATGGGATCGGGTTCTATGGTCAGATGAAACCAAAATAGCTTTTCAGCAATAAACACCAGAGGTGGTTTTGGCACACATAGAGCGGTAGCCATATGGAAAAGTATTTTATGTCTTCAGTAAACGGAGGTGAGACCAATCAGACAGGGTTTACAAGAAAATACATGGAAACACTCGTGTCTTATTGGCTGACAGCTCTCAAACGCCAGCTCAAAGTCAGTGTGAGTCCTGCAACTATTTGCAGGAACCGTCTCACACAGACGTTGATTGAAGAGTACTCTTGCAGACATTGGTTGAAAAGAGAATTCCTGAAGATGTTGATTGAAGTACTTCTGCAGATATTCGTTGAAGAGGACTCTTGTAGCTGTTGTTAGTTAATGAGGACTCCCTGAAGATGTTGATTAGGGAGTACCTTTTGAAAGTGTTGGTAGAAGACAGACTCCATTGTTTCCATGGTGTCCAAGGGTTTTTAAGGTTTTGCTCTAATCAGCATGAAGTTGGGGCGGGGTGTAGTTGCATTCCCTGCCCATGAATTTTGCTCAGTCCATTGTTTTGTGATCACCTAATTTCATGCCTTCTCTTTTCTTCTTTTTATAGATTGTGGACACCTCCAAATTCTTATAGCTGTAGCTAAATTACCAAAAAATCTAAGTAAAATATAAACACAGAGTACTACCAGTTGATCTAGTTCGTAAGTCTTACGGTTTGGTCTGCATTTTTGGATAATAGAAGAAGAAGCATAACTATTTCAATAGTGTTTCAGCACTAAATGCTGGACACAAAAATATAGGCCCAAAGCAATGATCTGCAGGGTCCAAGCACTTTTTTATAGTTTAATTTGAAGTTTATTCAACTCCATATAAGCAATCATGCTCTGCCTCCTTAGAATTGATTCAGGTGTGGTGGCCATGTTTCCAAATCTCAACATATTTTGGATGACTATTGAGGGTCATACTCTGATTAGTAATATATTTATTAAGATATGCCAAAAATGTTGCATATTATGCAAATGTGGTGGTGGGGGTGTGGTTGAGCATCAGCTGTGGACAGAGACTTGCATCATTAATGTTCCATTTGAAATGTTTTTGTTTCCTTTAGGGAGATCCAATTATCTTAGCTGCTCCCAGTGGTGTGCCATGTTCTGCTCATCCAGCTCCTGATGATGGCTCTGGACCTGTCTTCTTTGCCACCAGAAATGAGGAAGACAGTTCTCTTACAAGATCAGAGGTGGATTGCACCTACACTCTTCCACAGTGGCTGACTTTGGCTCTGGTATGAGCCTCCAGTTCCCTCCCTGATCTACCACAAGGCTCCATTACTTGACCGTTTCTTCACACACAGGTTCCTGGTGTGGATGCCCTACCACCTGTGGAAGGTTAGGCTGTTTTGTCCTGTCTCTGGGAAGACTTGATTTGACTGCTATGGCCTCCATTAAAGGGCTCGCAAGGTGCTGGACATCGACAGATATTACCAGATGTTGACAGACACTCAGGTGTGCTGTGTGTCATCTGAATTGCATTTCATCCAGACTGTCCTGAACCAGCACAACTTGATGAATTTATAAATTAATAAATTTATTTATTAAGATAGGCCAAAAATGTTGCATATTATGCAAATGTAGTGGTGGGGGTGTGGTTGAGCATCAGCTGTGGACAGAGAGGAGGCAGGTTGAACCAGCAGGTATTGTGTAATGATTCTCACCTGTGTTGGATTAGCCCGAGTTTACATATGTGTTTTGTTTATGCTTTCAGCGCCTCCTCTAACAAGCCAGAGAGCGAGATTGACACACGATGTAACCAGACTACCATCCATCAAGGCCTGATTCAATACGGAGTTTTGGAAAATGAATGAGTGGTGAAGGTGATGTGTGTGCACAGAGATGTTCACCAATATCGGCTGGTGCCAGTCATTATTCAATTCCAGTGGTGGCAACAGTTAGCCACCCATCCAATAATACTTGGGACAAATTGGCCAGGTTTTCAAACATTAGTGAGGGACATATGTGTAGATGGGTCCTGCAGTAGTGAGGCACGGTGTGGGATCTGCACAGCATCGGCTGTGGAGGCATTGCCTAGGCTGTTGACATCAGCTACCTTTCACAAAGAAATGGAGGGTGGAAGACTCTGCCCCCCTGCCCTTTGGAGGAATTCCTCTCTGGGAATTTCCCTCTGGAGCAGACACATGACGAAACCCTCAGGCACGCCTTCAACCAAATGAAAGTAATTGATGTTCAGTGAGATCAGTCCAACATTGCACTCTGCCTATTGAGACAAAACGGTGTCATCACAAGCATGACCCGAGGGTACTTGCACAGTTTCGGCACAGCGTCAGCTACAGGTCAAGAAATATGAAAAATTATATTTTTGCTTATAACTTCTGCTGAACAGTTTGACCAAAAATCGGAAGTTGGGCTGTTTTGATTCAGTACAGCATACTGAGTCAAATGATATGCAATTTTCCCATGGGTGGGCCATTTTGGGTGTCGGCCATAATAGAATTTTTTGTAAAATGCTATATTTTATGAATGCATTGGTGTATCCTTATGAAACTTGGTATGTGTCTTTGGAATGATGACTTGAAGGTCAAACTCAAAAAGTTTCGGGACAGCACCACCTTGTGGTCAAAAATTATAATGAAATTTAAAAAATGCTTATACTGTATCTTTTGATTAGTTTCACCTATTGCAATGAAACTGGTCTTGATATATTCCGTGCGTCATGCCAACAACAATATCAATTGTGCCATAGTTGATCAAACTAGCTGTTGTCCATTTAGAATTTTGTTGAAAACCTACTTTTTCCAAACTCCTCCTGGACCGTTTGCTCAATTTCCACCAAATTTGATTCAGATCATCTGCATACCATGCTGCCAAAATATCAATTTTGTGTTAATATACCAAAGTGTTATCATTTAACGCATTATCAAATTTGATGGCACGATGCCAAAATGATTCTGAGGCTGTATCTCTGCACAGCTTTGGCATATTGACACCAAACTTTGTGTGTCATTGGGACCCCACATAGACCACACCACATCAATTTGTTCACAGCACCACATATTGGCCAAATATGAGAAGCAATTAAATCATATAACAATTTAATGTATTTATGACTTTTCAACCATTGTCCCTAAAATCATATACAAATGTCTAAAATTGCTCTTTTTTACAGTTGGTCTTCATGTTTCACCTATTTTGAGCTTGGCCCCTTAATTGTTGCTTGCAGCTATATTTAGGAGTCAAGCACCAAAGGTGCATAGGCACCTATTGTATCTGTTAGGTTTCTTATTAGGGGCCAAGCACCGAAGTTGCATAGGCACCTATTGTATCTGTTAATTTTCTTATTAGGGGCCAAGTACCAAAGGTCTGTAGGCATCTATTGTATCCATTAGATTTCTTATTATGGGACAAACTTACAATGGGAGATGCCCCCTGTTTCTTTTTTTTTTTTTTTCTTTTTCTTCCATTTCCTTGGCTTAAGACATAATTTTTATTTATTTTTTATTTCATATCAAGCCATGATATTTTTTCAAACTCCTCCCAGGCCATTTCTTTGATTTTCCTGAAAATGTTATCAGACCATCTTCAGATAATACAGACAAAAAGTTATGGAAATCAAGTTGATTAGTCAACCCGTTCTTGAATAGCATGCAAACAAATTCAGTGAAGAGCACACCAATGTGGATGTGAGACTATCGCCAAAATGCTTTTGCCTATTGAGACAAAACTTGGTGCCTGCTCAAGAATGCGACAAGTGCAGTGGACGATGGCCCCTACTGTTTTGATTAGTGTTCCTATTATTGTTATTCTTCTTCCACCATGGAAGTCTATGGCAGCCCATAGAAATTTTTTACACAGAGAGTACACTCTGAACTGTTAACACAGCCAGCTTGAAATCTCTATATCAAAACCTCTAGTGCCACCAACAGGTAAAATTTTTTTTTGAACTGTAAGGGGGAAAACAAAATTCCTTTTTTTTTTCCATCTGATTCCTTGGCTCATGTGTAGTCGAATGCATGCCATGGCTTCAGTTTCTGCTTGATCAAATTTTCCATGTTGAATTTTTTGAACAACCTACTTTTTCAAACTCCTCCTAGAGCGTTCATCCAATTTTCACCAAAATCGAATCACATCATCTTCCGACCAAACCGTTTTGAATAACACGCAAATGGTAAGCACGCCATAATGGACATGAGAGTATAGCTTTGTAACACTTTAGTGTATTCATACCAAACTTATTATTTGTCATATTCATAAGGACTTGAGTGTAACTGTTCAGTGTTGGAACAACACCACCTAGTATTCACAAGACATGAAAAAGTTAATTTTTTCTTATAACTTCTGAATTCTTTGTCATATAATCATGACCATTCTAAAACAGGACTTCCTTATCTCCTCACTTTGCCTCTGCCAGGCTTGGCCCCAGAATTGCTTCTTGCAGCAATTCATTATTAGAGCATAAAGCAATTTATTATTAGAGCCCAAGCACTGATAGTACACAGGGCCCTATTGTTATTGTTTTCCTAAAGATTATTATTTTATTACGGCCGAAACACTGAAAGTACACAGGGCCTTATGGTTTTCCAAGGGCCCAAACACTGAAATTGCACAGTGCTGACACTCATTGACTCTGCCGAACAGGAAGTCGGCCGTTTTGGATTTTTTTTTTAAAGTGCATCCGGTGAACTTTTAAATACTCCTCCTAAGGAATTAATGTGATTTTCACCAAACTTTGTCAACATTATGGGAAAACAATGAGGATGCAAAATTGAGAAGGGGTTTTTGATATCTTGAAAAGTTTCGCCATGGTGAGGCAATAAATTTATGCAAAAAAGGAAAACAGTCTCTCATATCTTCTAAGCACTTCGAGTGATTTTAGATTAAATTTGAGCTGTATGTTTGGTACTGGGCACTGATCACATCGATGTGGCTACTGTGAGTCTATGTTCATTATAAAATTGTGAAAGGAGTCTTATAGTGTTGCCGTGGTAACACATCAAACTTGAATACTCTTTTCTTTGTATATTTGGGTGTTTTACTCTACAACACTTGCTTCACTATGCATTGTTTTCATACACCCAAAGGGTTGCGATGGCACCATAGTGCTTGTTCCTATCATTGCTGTCAAAAACTCATGGAATTTGGCACACACTTTAGCGTCATCGGTCATTAGGCTTGAGCATGGTGGGGAGGCTTTGTAGTGCCCCCTTTATGCAGTACAATACCTTGGGGCATAAATCGTACATACTTACACCTATATGTACAAAACCTAGAAGACATATTGTTCTCATCGACCTGAACAACTTTCGCACTGACATCCTTCGCTGCACCTAACAGGAAGTCAGCCATTTTGGATTTTGTGAAATGTGCATATGGTGAACTTTTAAATACTTCTCTTAGGCAATTCATATGATCGTCACCTAACTTGGGCAACATTATGGACCAAGTTCCCAAAGGTATTTTTGATATCTTGAACAGTTTCACCATGGCGAGGCAATAAATGTATTGCAAAAATACGGGAAACAGGAAGTGTCTCATATCTTCTGCATGCAATGAGTGATTTAGATTAAACTTGAGTTGTATGTTTGGTACTAGAGGCTGATCACATGGATGTGACTTGTGAGTCACGGACATAGTGCCATCTACTGGCAGCAGGAAGTATGTGACTTAAAACAGACTTATTCTTAACAGACAATCCTTAACAGACCAAATCACCTTAAACTTGGTCAGAATAGTGTCAAAACAGAGATGATGTAAAATTGTTAAATAATTTTTATATCTCAAAGTGTTGCCTGTTGTGGATAAAAATGACATGAAATAAACATGAGGGAGACCTAGTATGAGTAATATGTAATTTTATTGATAATTCACAGGACTGGTGGGTGTGTAATCTTGAGGAGAGCGGTAGGGGGAAGAAAATGGGGCGTGTCCTGGGGACATGGGATAGTCAGCAAAGGTGAAATAAGGAGACCACTGAGAGTAGGGCGGACTGACAGGTGAGAAGAGGGAAAAATGGTCAGATTCAAATCCAGCCCCTCCAGTAAAGGGGAGAAGGAAAAATGACGACGGGCACCTAGACACACAGAAGTGGTATTAGGCGGATATTGACGAATTGGATTCACACTTTAAGTGTAACACACTATGGTTTATTAGTCAAAAAGTCAAAAAGAAGTATAAGAGCTGAGGAGTGCAAACACACACACACACTCGTACAGTCAAGGGCGGGCATGTAGACATAAAACACACACACTCTCTCTGTCTCTCTCTCTCACACACACATAACATTATAACTTTATAAGAATAATAAAAAGGAGTATTACGATATTATAAGGGTAATATCTTATAATAATAAAATATATACTCTTTATAAAAATAAAGAGTAGTAGGATATGTAGGATAGTAGAAGGGTAATATAATGATATTATTAAGTAGGAAGTACAGTAAACCATTTTGCAAGCAGTATAACTATATATAAAATAGAGATATAGAGCAAATATGAAAATAAATTATAGACTAGAAATACAGAAAAATGTAACTTACTCATAATTCAGATGGTGAAGATTCTTATAAGGGCCATTTATAAGGGTAGCTGAGTGTCGTCGCCCACCCCCCCCGGCGAGATAATAGTGAGACACTCTAAATTGTTTGTCTCTCCACTTTTGAACTTGAAAAGCCCTTTTTCAAAACATAATGGTAATGTAGATGAGCTCTTTTTTAACCCTATTGGTATTGATATCATAGTCTTTCTGAAATATATTGGTTATCTACTGTGTAAATACAGTATAAGTAGAGAGATGAGCTCCGGGTGTCAGATCACTTCTGAGAATTCTCATCGGTGTGGATCTCGTGTGGTGGAACGGAACCAATAAATCTGGACCCTTGCTTCTTCTCACTCACGGCTGGTGTCTTTTTTTCTATCTCCAACTGGGTTCGGAGATGTGAGTATTTGCTTCTATGTTGAATTTTAAGTGTTTTTGGGTAATAAGCTAAATTTGAGCCAGCATGCCTTGGTAATGCATCAAACATTAAAGCTGGTCTCTGGTGTTTTTGAGGCTCTTAATATGTTTAACATTTCATGAAAGTCAGCACACACATCAGAGTTGCCAGGCCTTAGGTGTAGCCAAAAGCTAAGACATGGATGTGTAGGAGGGGCTCTGTAGGGCCCCTTTTGACTAAAGTGGTTGGATCAGTTTTAGCTACAGTCACCAAACTCTGTACATGTATTGTTTTCATCAAGCTGGACGTCTTTACAAATGACATTCATTAGCTCCACCCAGCAGGAAATAGGTCATTTTCAATTTAATTAGGATTTTTTTTTTTAAATTTCAGGCTCTGAACTTTTAAATTCTCCTCCTATGCGGTTAATGTGATCATCACCAAACTTGGTCAGCATTATGCGAAGACATTGAAGATGCAAAATTGTGAAGGAATTTTTGATATCTCGAATAGTTTCACCATGGTGAGGTAATACATTTATGGTGAAAAAATGGAAGCAGGAAGTGTCTCCTATCTTCTGCATGCATTGAGTGATTTATATGAAACTTGAGCTGTATATTTGGTACTGGAGGCTGTGCAAAAGGATGTGACTATTGTGAGTCATGGTCATAGTGCCACCAACCAGCAGGAGGAAGTATGTGACTTACAACAGACTTTGCAATAATACTCTTATCTTTACCCAAATCGCCTCAAACATGGTCAGAATAATGTCAACACACAGTGGATATGAAACTGTTAAAGGATTTTTGATCTCTCAAATACTGTTGCCATGGTAAAGCATCAAACAATGTTTGTTTTTAGTGTTTTTGAGGCCCCTAGCATGATTAAAGTTTAATGAACATTAGTACACATGTCAGAGTTATCTACCCTTAGTAGTAAGCAAAAGCTAAAACATGAGAGAGAAATAGTTGGTATATATTGTAACCGTAGTTTTGACAGGTATAGGTCAAAGGTCAAAAAGATACACATTCTAATTTTCTATATCTAGATCAAAGGTCAAGATCATAAAAATAGTTATAGTTATGTTAAATCTGGATCACATCCATTCGTTACCATACATGGTGCGGCCATGTGTTTTCCACCCCACACACGTTGCACACATGTTCTTTCTAACACTCTGTGGTAGGTCATAAAAATATGTATAGTTATGTTAAATCTGGTTCCCATGCATTCCAGACACATATGTTCTCATACCTGGTACGGCCATGTGTTTTCCGCCCCACACACGTTGTACACATGGTCCTTCTAACACTCTGTGGTAGGTCATAAAAATATATATAGTTATGTTAAATCTGGTTCACATCCATTTGTTACCATACATGGTATGGCCATGTGTTTTCCACCCACACAAGTTGCACACACATGTTCTTTCTTTTCACATAGAATATGAAACTCTCTGAGGTAGGTCATAAAAATATATATAGTTATGTTAAATCTGGTTCACATCCATTCGTGACAGAAACGTTACCATACATGGTACGGCCATGTGTATCCCACATCCAAACAAAAATATCACACACACACACACACACACGCACGCACAAACACACACGTGCACGTACAGACAAACGCATGCATACGAACCTGCTTATAAAAGTCGAGCATCCCTCTAGGTTTTATAATACTCTGTACTTAGAACAACGTGTGCGATCTTACAACATGGCTGATGTTTGTCCTAACGCGCCGAAAAAAGCTCACCCTTTTTTGGGAAGAATAGAAAAAATGTTAGAACATGAAAAGATTCAATATTGGGTAATGTCAAACGGATGTACAGCCGGGTTTTTTTTCGATGCAGAAAAAGGAACCGTTTTGCTTTTCAAGTTCTCGGTCCCGGGACACATCCACTGGAGCCGTGCTACAGAGAACGTAACTTTTAACAAAGGTGACTGGAAAAAGTTCAGAAAATGGTGCAAGGATTTTGACTACATTGTTAGAATGGACTTCTTTTCCCCGGATGCGTACAGACGTAAATGGAACAGTACGTCTCTTCAATGCAAATACTGTATCAGAGCAACAAATTTCTCCAAGAACCAAGTTTCACTGCACTGTGCTGCTGTATTAACCGGTGACAACGCCCCTGATAACAAAGAGAATTGTGAAGTGAGGTATGACCAAACCAGCTGGCACGATCTGCAACGCTACTTCTGGCAAATCGATGAATTATTCCAAAAAACTGGAAGAGACAAAGAAATGATGCAAATAAAAGTAAGGCTAGAAGATGTCTTATTCTGAGATCGTCAATATACTATTCTTGATCAGAAACTCCACCTCCCCCCCAAGCTATATAAATGAGTCTGATTACATATCGAGTCAAAGTATTCTGAACGTCAACAGCAATATGTCTTGTGAAATCAACCCCATTTTCTACAACTCTGATGCAACCCTGTATGCTGCTGCTGCTGCTGCTGATGATGATGATGTGACCAGTTCGGGTTTTGAAGACGGTGAAAACCTAGGAAAAAGAAATCTGACCTATCTGACAATGAACGATGAAGCCGACGGGTGTATAACCAACACTGTGCTAACCATCATACGTGCTGTTACGGGGGAACTGCTGGACAAAGTTATCCAACAAGATCCGAAGGACAACTGTCACGGCTGCGCGATCGATCACCCGAGTCAACTCCAACACGCGTGTTTGTTCGATCCTGAAGAGTACTATCTACACCTAAACACCTACAGATTGCTGAAAAAACTGTTTAAACCGTGGTTCAAATACACATTGGCAAGAGGTCTGAAACTGTGTGGAATCAAACACACTCCTTCCCTGGAAAAAATTCAAGGCATCGCTGAAGCCACCGTGTTTGAATGGCGAGACGAGCCTCACATCAAAACCGTGCTGAACGAGGTCAAGGAGAAAACCAAAGACGTTTTCAACGAGCAAGTGTGCGAAGATGTCGTAGATTACTGGACCTTTCACTCATCTCTGGAACCTGCTGAACCGTCGCATACATGGGAAAACAAGCCACATCTATTCTGACTGCGAGAAAAGTCTGAAGCCGATTAAAAGAAAAATGCTGAAGACATTCGTAAATAGCGTGTGTCCTTAACACATAGGTGTGTAACAAGTTTTTATATGTATTGCTGATTAAAAGAAAAATGCTGAAGACATTCGTAAATAGCGTGTGTCCTTAACACATAGGTGTGTAACAAGTTTTTATATGTATTGCTGATTAAAACAAAAATGCTGAAGACATTCGTAAATAGCGTGTGTCCTTAACACATAGGTGTGTAACAAGTTTTTATATGTATTGCTGATTAAAACAAAAATGCTGAAGACATTCGTAAATAGCGTGTGTCCTTAACACATAGGCGTGTAACAAGTTTTTATATGTATTGCTGAAACATTTGAATGTAAACTAAACATGTATCTAAACCTGCGTGTGTTTAGAATGGAAAATGTTACTTTGATTGAATATGTAATACCTTACTCACGTGTTCTGAGATAAATGCTTATTCTACACTGGTGTTTGATCATTCTTGCCTTGACACTCGAAATGACTGAACGATTGATGAAGAATATATATTATACACCGTCAGAACCTGGTTCGTACGGTGGTGTTGAGAGTTTGCAAAGAGCAAATGTTGAGAAAATAGGTAAGAGAGCTAATGATACTGAATTAGAAAACTGGTTAGCAGAACAGGATGCATACAGTCTACATAAACCAGTATCTACAAAGTTTAAAAGAAACAAGGTTTTTGTGAAAAACATCGATGAACAATGGCAAGCTGATTTAGTCGATCTGAGCAACTTGTCAGAGAGTAACGACAATGCGAAATTTATGATCACGTGTATAGATATTTTATCCAAATATGCCTGGGTACGTGTGTTACGAAACAAGACCAGAATCGAAGTAACTAAAGCTTTTGATTCCATCCTAAATGAAGGTAGGGTCCCCAAAAAACTACAAACTGATCAAGGGAAGGAGTTTTTTAACAAAAATTTTCAAACATTAATGAAAAAACATGACATTATTCACTTTGCTACGGGTACAGGGCAAAAAGCATCGGTGTGTGAAAGGTTCAACAGAACGCTAAAGACCAGGATGTGCATCCGCCTCCAGTCTCGTTCCGTAACAGAATACTGCGCCAAAAATGTGGAAGCAGCAGGTCGCTATGAGCGCCGCCGAAGAGGCCAGTATTTGGGCGCTTCTCCGTTCGTTCCTGGAGTTGAGCAAACAGCTCGCGGAGGACATTTCTCAGTGCAAAGCCGAGCTGCGCGCCATATCCCTCGCGCCATATACCCCGTCCCCGCCGCCAAGGAGCGACGCCTTGCAACAAAGTAGCCTGAGCATCTGGGGCTTTCCACTGCAGGGGAGGTACACCTTGCTGCGCAGTCCAGAGATGAAGGCTGGCCCAGAAATTTTTTTGGGGGGGGCAATGAGGACAGCAGAGCTCCGGCCTGAGGCCTACGGGGAGGTCTCAGCTGTGGAGCTCTCACCTGAGGTCAACATGGCGACCTCAGAGGGACAGGCTGAGGAGGCTGTCCCGCTACCCTGCACGGCCGAGGAAGCTGTCCTGCTGTCCAGCCCAGCGGAGGAGGCCGTCCTGCTGCCCAGTCCAGCTGAGGAGGCCGTTCCGCTACCCTGCATGGCCGAGGAAGCCGTCCCGCTGCCCAGCCCGGCCGAGGAGGCCGTCCCGCTGCCCAGCCCGGCCGAGGAGGCCGTCCCGCTGCCCAGCCCGGCCGAGGAGGCCGTCCGGCTGCCCAGCCCGGCCGAGGAGGCCATCCCGCTGCCCCGCCCGGCCGAGGAGGCCGCCCAGCCCTCCAGTGCCGCCGAGGGTGGCACCCAGAGTTCCACAGCTGCCGGGGGTGGTGCCCAGCATCCCTGGGGCGGTGTCCTGCGTCCCAGTGCCGCCAGGGGAGGTGCTCTGGCTTTCAACCCCGTTGGGGATGCTGCTCTGCTTCTGCTGCCCGACGGAGGCTGCTTCGCTTTCTGTCGCAGCGAAAGACAGTTCGCACAGGGGCCCGGGACCCCCGTTGGAGGGGGGTTCTTGGTGCTCGGGAGGAGCACCCTTTGGAGGGGGGTTCTGTTACGCCACGACCAGCAGAGGGCACTGCGGTACGGCCGCTGACTGGTCACGTGACTCTTTTGTTTTCGTTCACTTCCCGCTTGGACACTGACTTAAGTCTCTGATTTGCCCCAGGTGTTAATGTCTTAGTTTAATTAGGTTTGTTATTTAAACCCCCCGTGTGACTGCGCACATCGCGCAGTATTAAAGTTGGTTCAGTTCGTTAAGTGAGGGAAGTATCCGGGTATGTGCTAATGTGTAGCATGCTAGCGGTCGTAGCTAGGGGACCAGAGTGAGTATAGTCCGTAGAGACCGCGCTCCCTGTGTTTGCTTATCTGTTTGTTTGTTTCTTGTTTAAGTAATAAAGACGGTGACCTGCACCTGCATCAGCCTCCAGTCTCGTTCCGTAACAGCAAAACTTTACGGATGAATATTTTACAATCTCCGAACGGATACCGAGAGAACCCCCAGTGTATAAATTACAAGACTATGATGGTGAAAAAATTGAGGGAACATTTTATGAACCCGAGCTACAAAAGATGATTATCGGTAAGGACAAGACGTTTAAAATTGAGAAAATCTTGTCTGAAAAGACCCGAAACCAGAAAAAAATCTGCCTGGTGAAATGGGTGGGTTGGCCCGATAAATTTAATTTGTGGGTTCCGGTCGAAGACGTAGTTAACATAACAAAAGGATCGCCGTGAACAAAACTGAAAACTATACTCATTAAACCATGGAAGAGTGTGGATTCTTGTGACCCTTCCAAGCAACGCGTCTTTGGATATTTACCCTAATAATAAGATCGCGCATTACACTACTAAATTCGCCAAACCAATCGATTTGAACGGAATATGGGAAGTCTCGCTCGCAGAGGTTCAATATATCCAGAGTTGGTACTCGTTAACGGAGGAAGACAGTATGTGTCATATTATTCAGAGGGATGGAAAGAGAACACAAAACAGTAACTTTAATATCACTCCAGGATATTATAAAAATATCGATGAAGTGGTTAGTGAAATCAACAACAACATAAAGAAATTGGAGCTCAGAATAGAGCTATTCTATAACCCTATGAAAAATAAAATATGCATCGTATCCAAAAAACATTTCGCGTTCAAAGCTAATGGAAAATTAGCATATATGCTCGGTATGAACCCTGGTGTTCCGATAACGGCGCGAGAACCAGAAGCGCCTAACCCCTCTGATATTCATGCAGGCTTTTATACGATGTATGTATATACAGACGTTATCGAGTATCAACGAGTTGGTGACAGTTTTGCCCCGTTACTGAGATGCGTACATATAACGGGTGAAAACAACAAAGTCGTCACAATTACTTATGATAAGTTGCATTACGTACCTCTCACCAAGAACCACATTACCGATATAGTAATCAAAGTCAAAACGGATCAGAACAAGCCTATACCTTTTAGTTACGGGAAATTTATTGCTAAACTACACTTTAGACCCGCTAAACATTCGTTCCGTATGTAAAATGATGGATAGGGGCTACGTTCATCCGCAGACCTACGTGGATTATTATGTCCACCAGGCTGGAAATGGTCTTCCTGGGTTTCAAGGCACCCCCACCATGTATGGGTCGGGGCTAGGAGGACTGTTCAAGGGTCTTTTTAGAATGGCGGTTCCGTTCCTCAAAAGGGGTTTTGCTATTGCAAAGCCTCATTTAAAAACAGCTGCTAAAGGGTTCGTAAGTGACGTATTCAACAACATTATGAGCAAGACACAAGCTCAGAATCAAGACAGATCGGGGCTTGTGTTGATTGCGCGTAAAAAATCTAAAAGGCTCCCAGGGCGTCGACATGTGGTTCCTAATAAAAAACGTAAGGTTACTAAAATCAAGAACAGTGTGAAAAAGATCGAGCAGAGAGGCAACAGGCACCCTTACATCTCTCACAAGAGAAATCGGCTGAACATTTTCTAACATCATGGCCTTCTTACACAGTCTATCCTCAGAGTGTACCAAGACAGAATTGAATATTTTCACATTACCTTATACACAAACAAGTATCGAAAAGTACACTTATGTCGAAATACCTCCACTTTCCGCTCTTACGGACAACGGGCCCCTGGAGTTCTATGTGGCTGGAAACGGGGAGGATTACCTCGACTTGAACAACACTTTTTTACATCTGACCTGTAAAATCGTGAACCCCGACGGTTCCAATATAGCTAACGATGCAAAGGTTGGGGTCGTTAACTACCATGTAGCCTCACTTTTTTCACAAGTGGATGTCATGCTCGGGGATCGTCTTATTTCTCAATCTAGCAGTACATACCCATACCGTGCTACCTTTGAAAGTCTTATCAACTATGGAAAAGATACACTGGAAACACAATTTTGCACCGGGCTATTCTACAAAGACACAGCGGGGCATATGGACGCCACAGACCCGGACGGACGAAACGAAGGTCTCAAAAAAAGGGCCAGTTTCAGTGCTGAAAGCAACACCTTCGACCTGATTGGACACATTCACTCGGATATATTTTTTCAGGATAAACTTTTACTGAACGGGATCGATTTGAGGATTAAAATGGTTCGCAGCAAAGCTGAATTCTGTTTGATGAAGGTAGGAAATGCAAATTTCAATCTGAAAATACTCAACGCTTCTCTTTTTGTGAAGAAAGTAACCGTCTCACCGTCTGTAAAAATCGGTCACGGACAAGCACTTCTCACCGCCACAGCCAAGTATCCGATCGAAAGAGTCTGTTTGAAGACCTTCAGTCTAGCTGCAGGGAGCCGCATTTGTTCACAAGAGAACCTTTTCCTCGGTCCCTTACCTAAAACCATTATCTTTGGAATGGTAGACAACGATGCCTTCAGCGGGTCGTACAATAAAAACCCTTTTAATTTTCAACATTGCGATGCAGAGTTTATCGCGCTGTACGTAGATGGTACGCAATATCCTGCAAAGCCGTTTCAGCCTGTTTTTTCAGTCCGGTAACGTGGTCCGTGAATTCCATTCTTTAATTTTAGCATCAGGAAAGCAGCTGAAAGATCAGGCACTGTCGATAAACAGAGAAGAGTACCTGAACGGATATACTTTATTCGCTTTCAACCTGAATCCCGATGACGATTGTGGGCAACATTTGTCATTAATAAAATCGGGCAATATGCGATTGGAACTCAGATTTCGTCAACCACTTCCGATCACGGTGAATCTAATCGTGTACGCCAGTTTTGACAGCATTCTAGAAATAAACAATCGAAGAAACGTGCTCATCGATTACCAGTAACTCATGGATACCAGAGAACTAACGGAGGTTATGAGAAGTTGTCCTGAAATAGATAAAATATTTCATGGCGTGATGGCCTGTGACGAGCTACCTACAAGTACTCTGAGAAAGTTTCCAGCTTTATTCAGCGTAAACACACATCCGAGACACATGCCGGGTGAGCACTGGCTAGCGTTATGCCTTAATGACGAAAACACAGGAGAATTTTTTGACTCGTACGGAAACCCTCCAGACTACGAACTCTTTCCTCAATCGATTCATTATTTTTTGACAAAGAACTGTTGCAAATAAAATATAACCCTGTACAAGTTCAAAACTTTACGTCGGTTTGCTGCGGGCAACACTGTGTGTTTTTTCTGTGTCACAAAGCTAAAGGTTATTCATTTAACCGTATTATGTCTATGTATAGCAAAGATTTAAATAGAAATGATGAACACTGTTGTGTCATTCGTTAAAAAAATTTACCCTAGAGTAAATAAAAAGCATTCAATTACATGTGTACAATGTGTTAACTCTCTAGACATGTTTCATTCGCATATGTAGTGGAATGTTAAATGACGATGCTTCACAAGATCCCTCGTCATTTTCAAAAACCAAACCAGTCAGAACGGTTAAAAACGGGGGATTTGAAAACTGGCTCAGAATCATAGTCTTTGCTTTTAGGTGGGGAAACAAGATGAGAGATATCTTTAGATCTTTTTATGTCAGATATTTTGCGTCGAACACCGCCATTAGGTATTGCTGAAAAGGGTATATTTAGGTTGGCTACTGTCTGTAAGAACTCTTTCCAACCTAAAGGCCTCCGTTCGTTGGATACTCGATGAGGGGCCGTGAGATTTTTAAGCAAATCCACCATGTGAGATCCTTTGATAGTGTTTCCTTTAAAAATAAATTCACCGCTATCGTTCCACGCAGCCCCGGCTTTTAAAAGTTTTTCCATAACGTACGAAGCGTTTCTTTTGTTTCTAGCAGAAATGTTAGCGAGGACCTCTTGCACGATCTCGTCTTTGGGAGGTTCGGTCACCGCTGCTTCCGTTTTGCTTTCCGATATTTTAGGTAGAGACAGGGTCAATTGAGCGGTTTCCTGCTCTCCTACTTTAACCAAGTTTAAAAAATTTTGCAGCACAGACGCGTAGAGTTTCGCCTTATCGTATTCGTTCAGATCAGTCCTCGATAAAATACCACGTATTGCATCGTCCAAGTTGTTTTCAGCAGTCTTTCTTATGGTTTCCTTCTCCGCGGCGATGTTTCTAAGTTTATCGATCTGATGTTGAGGGACTAAATACATTTTCTCTGCAGTCTCCATGTTAATTGTTGCGGGACGCGATTAAGCTGCTTATAAAAGGAATGGCTACACTGAGCAAAGGCAGAAGAAATCCTCCGGATTGATTAATAACTTTCCTTTTTCTTTCAACGGATGCTCTTTTATCAGCAAATAGTTTGATCCATTTTTTTTGTTTTTTAAAACCCTGTACTGTTCTGTCGTCAGTGGTATGTTTCCCCTGAGCACGTTTAAAGCTAGTTCACATATGCTCAGGATGAGATCTGTGGGCGCATCATGTAATATATCCTTTCTCCTTCGAGATGGAGACCTGTGTAATGAATTCAGCAACGGGAGGGTTTTTTTCAATCGCTCAGACATTTGTTGTCGATACTTTAAAGTTTTTTCTTCTTCTTCGGAACATACACAACCGGTTTCTCCCCCGGAAACAACCCTGAACGGAGACGAAGTTCTTCTGGCGTTTGTGCTTTCAGGTCAACAAATAAATACCCGTAAGGTCTAGAGACGGCATCGAGAAAGCATTCTAAAAAATATTTGCTGTTACCCGGATACATTTGACGAGCCAGTATGCTGATCTGTAATTTATCTCTAGGGTTTTTAAAAAGAACCATGTAGTTGGTGTTCAGGTTGATTGTTCTACTGGTCTTTCCTTGAAAAAACAAGTTTTGAACGAGGTAGATGACGCTCAGATTTCTGTGGTGTGTGTATTTTGTAAAAGCCTTTTCTACTTCGTCATTTTTACTGGCGGATTCCATCAATTCATCGATTACCAACAAGTTTTTTTTATTTGGAGGAAATAGTTCGTCTTCACAAAGAATCAGGGATTCCTTGAAGAAAATTTATTTTTATTCTGGTCAATAATTCATCGTACAGAGGCTGCCAACACGTATAACACCAGACAATGTTTTCCGGAACAACCGACATTGCCTCTTTACAGTTTTCCAACAACATTTTGATAAAAAAAGATTTTCCACTATTACTCGGTCCACATACGATACATGAAAAGGGAAGTTGCATCCTAGCGTCAAAAGCAGTCACGTTCATATTTTCCTTTACAAAACACATCAACAGAAACTATATACACATATATACAAGAATAGTCTTAATATCCGTAAGGGAGAGTTGTAAAATCAGATAATAAAACACGCTTATCGTACACAACCCTGAACCTTTTCAATTGTGATTTGTTTCTCAAATGAAACCCCTTTTTATCTCTCACGATTTGGTTATGCGTGGTTACGAGATGACCTGTATGATCCAGATTTTTCACTCGCTTGTCCACCAGTTCTGTTAGTGATTTCAAATTGACAATTTCAGAATTGATACAATTTAAAGTAATGCCTTTAGCTTTCATGGTTGTTTTTCCTTTCATGGTTTTGTAACCGTAGGTCTTAGGACCTGCGCTTACAAATTCCACGATTTGATCGCCATCATCTAGTTCAATGGTAAGACCACCCAAGTAATCGCTTAAGGGCGGCATCCAGTCACCTTCCTTACTTTTAAAAATGACGCTATCGGTGTCTGTGTACAAACAACGCTGATCCAATCGATCCATCAAATTGTACAGCTCAAGCCTAGCGTACGCTGTAGTGAAAATGCCGATGAATACATTAGCGTTTAGCGGTTTAATCAATCTCTCGTCTGCGTAACGCCACTGTACCATCGGTGCCCACAGACCCCTAGGTGGTAATACCTTTGCTGTAATGATACCAAAGTAATATTTCAGAGGTTGAAAGTCACGATAAATGATGATAGGGTGATCGATCGGGTATGTCTTTGTCTTATTTACGAATGGGTAAAGCGAGGTAAAGTCGAAATAATCGATTCTCTCACCGGGTTGAGCTACATAATGCAAGTTTAACGCGTTTGTTCGACTGCCGTAAAGAGCATCTCGCGGGTTTAAACGCTCAGGAAAGTCAAAGTCTTTTAGAAAATTTTGCACGAGATTGTCGTTTTTCTTCATTTCATTCCACTCGTGTTCCCACATCAGAGTGACTTGCAAATTGAGAGTGTCTTGCAAATTCTTAATTCTCTCCATCGATTTTTGATGGAAATCTCCGAAGGTTGCGTTTGATTTGGTAAGAGGATGCGGGGTCATTGAGGGAAAACACTTTTCACAGCTGTGATAAAAACACCCAAGAAACTCAAAAACCTTACGGTTTTCCCCTTCCTCACAGTAACCATCTACGTAATAGGTACCGAACCTGACTTCACCTTCGTTCAACGCGTGGCGAATGGGTAGGTTTTGCGTTTTTGAAACATATTCGAGCCATTGTATGGAAGGGGTTGAGAAAGATTTCTGAGTGGTGATGTAATTATCAAGCGGTGGAATAGCTAAAGTGTCTTTACGCAGGAAGTTGGTTCTAAAGATTTTCATGCACACAGATGCGATCGTTATGCATTTAAAAGGATCGACCTTTGTACTATCCAGAATTTCTTGTCTGAAAGCTATACATCCCTTTCTCAAAATTTCTACGTCGTTCACACAGTATTCCGCCATCTCTTTCTTGAAATCAAAGACTTTGTCAGAAACCGTTCTGTACCACTTAAAGAATTCTTCTCTATCCTTAGGCATCATGCCATCTACACCGTAAAACTTAGGGTCAGGATACGGCCCTACGTAATCCTGATGTTCTACGGTGTTCCAGAAATGGGGAAAATAGCCTTTCTTGCTTTCCGAAAAACCCATGGCTTTTGGGATGCTACTCAATTTCATGGGTAAGAACGATAGACTATCAATGTAGGATTGACGAAACGCGTTATCGATGAAGCACAAAATTTTACCGCCTTGCGCTATGATTTCGGGTGTGATTCCTTCTTTCACTAAATGGTTTAACAAAAGGTATGAATCGAACCCTCTAGCGTTATGGGCGATAAATTTGTATCCGTGGTATGTATTACACCGAAACTTTTTAAAGAAGGCACTGACGCAATCATCCCCTTCAGCCACCCACTCCTCTCCCTTAAAATCAATACAGCATATGAAATTAGCTACATGAGTTCCTGTTTCCTGCCTAGTCTCGAAATCGTAAAACACATAATCCATATTTTCGCTTTCTTTCCTGGCCCTCTGTATAAAACATGTATGCTCGATATCCTCATCGAGTTTTTGGCCACAGAGTATGCATTTCGAATGGGCACATACGTGATTCTCACGATTAGAAGGATTATCCCGTATCACACGTTTACATTTACCGCAGTAGAATCCCGTTTCACACATAGAATATTCGCCTTTGCGCAATTGAATCTTTGCTTTATGCCTCTCGAAACAGTAATGTGAGTTACACAGTCTCTGACACTCTGGACATTTAGTAACATTCTTAGGGTGTTTGTAACAATCGGGGTCGTGACAAACGTTGCAGCTATAAGCGCATTTATGTTTCCATAAAACGTCAAACCCGGAATGGCAGAAATGACAAACATGACTCGTTCCTAAAAGTCCGGTGATACTTTTAACCCCATAATAGTGGTTGTCATGTAAAAACAAGTAAATCGTTTTTTCGTGGGGAGTCTTGATAGTTTGAAAGAAAGAGTATCCGGCTTTGCTAGCAGAACAGTATACGATTACGATTTTGCAATTCAAATGTGTCTCAAATCTCGGTACATCAGCGAAGCTGACCGCGGTGTTTACGGATAATCCCACATCGTGTTGTAATTTTCTAGCGATTTGTTCGGTTTCAAAATCATTTTTTTCACGATTCAAAAGTTGGCTAACACACAAGGCGAAGCACATGTTGTCTCTGTTGTGAAAAATGTATAGATGCTGCATTTTCTTCTGCAGGGTTTCTGATTTGAATATATGGCCTATTTTCCTTCTATTTCCACCACCCCGAGGTGGTCGGACGATTTGGACGACTATTTCAAGGGTATTATCGGTAAAAATTTCACGTTTACTCTGAATTGCATTTTCGAGCATGGTCAGAAAAGAACCTAAATCGATGACACCACTGTTTAATTGAACGCGTGATGAAACATTGATCGTATCACCTCTAATTTCAACGGTGACTACATCCTTGGCAGAAATTAAATTGTTAGCGATTTCAATCACACTGTTTAAAATCTCTAAAACATAATTATAAAAATCTGCAAAGCTGTCAACGTTCGCGATAGAAGAAAAATTAACTCTTCTCCTAATCTCAGTGTTGTTGAATCTTTCCCGATTAATTATTCTAATATTAGGATCTAATCCATCACCCTCTTGCTCTACTTGGATATCGGGCGAGTTTTCCATTTGAGAATCTTGGATATCGGGCGAGTTTTCCATTTGAGAATCTTGGGTATCGGGCGAATGTGTGTTTTCCATTTGAGAATCTTGGGTATTAGGTGAGTGTATGTTTTCCATTGGGCGGTTGCGTTCATTATCGCTTTCCGAATTTTGTGCAATATTGTCAGGGTTTTCGATTAAGTTAACAAGACTGTAATTTATCCTCATAAGACTTTGATTAAGATCGTATATCATATCATGAGAAGATAACGGTCTAGGTTCCTGAGCGTTTTCTGGAGTTGAGACGATATTCTGAACTGGAGATAATGACATATTTTCATTGATTTGATTCACCACGTCTATTAAACATGGATTTATCTGCATAGATTCTCTTTGTTCGATTAGGTTATTTTGTAGCTCTAACAGACATTGATTTAATTCGAAAAATATGTCGTGCGACGTGACCGGCGTACTTGATACAGTTTGAATGGAATTTCGACTGGGGTTTTCATTTTGAGTATTGCTCTGTTCTGACGATCTTAAATTTTCGTTCAACTGATTGACTGCATCGATTAGATCAGGGTTTATTTGTACTGAATGACCGTGTTCATTTAGGTTATTATGTAACTCTAACAGACATTGATTTAATTCAGAAAATATATCATTCGACGTCACCATTGTGTTTGATACGATGTAATTTGGACTCTGATTAGGTCTCTCACTAACGACTCGGTGTGACGGAATTAAACTTTCGTTCAGCCGGTTGATCGCTTCAGTTAAACATGGGTTCAGGGGTGTGTGCGAATCATTTGAAAAACTCTTCCGTCATAAAAGAAATCATGCGAAAATGGAGAATTTTCGTTTCTCTTTTTTTTAGTCTCCATATCCGAACTGCATTTCAGTCGTTTCTGCGCCATATCTATCATACAATTTCCTAATCAACTTTATGCTGACTGAGAGACATCTATTCACATTTTCAAGCGTGCTATACAGTAAAGGGATCAAATCTGTACCTCGACCAGATTCAAGTGTATAATCAATCTGTCCAAAGTTTTCCAATAAATCAGTCTTTGCTTCGAAGAATTCACGCCACACTGTGCAGATCCGTTGTAGTTCGATGTCTTGTTGAATGTCGGTTTCCGAGATGATTTCCTCTTGGTCTTCTATAGCATCACTCGTATCTATAAGTCACAGAACATGTGAAAGAGCTTTTATTTATTTATTTTTTGTGCTGTGTAAATAGAAGGTAAATATACTACAACTCACCTGAAATATCTCCGTCGTAATCACTGTTAGTCACGTTTCCCTCAAATTCTGAATTTGATACAAACAATGTTATATTCACGTATGAAAGACTTTTACAGCATGAAACATTCATAATTTTATGTTATGACTTACGAGTGGAACTCAGATTCAAAAGGTCATGAGTGGTTGTTTCGGGAATCTCATCATCAGAAATAATCAACAAGCTGTCTATAAAACAGTAAAACATACTTTTAATAACTTAACATTCTCATTTTAGATCACTACATAGATCTAAGAGACAAATTTTAATTACCTATACACTAGAATCAGATGAGCTTAACTCGGTCTTGCACTGTAATATAAATGTAATGAATATTTACATTTTAGATAAAGTATCGTACCAGATTACATAATGACCAGATAAGGATGATGATTTTTGTACTCAGAAAGATTAGTTCTAAGTTTATATCAATATCATTGGCTACTGGATAATTACATAAACATTGTATTTCAATTTATATTTAACTATTAATTGATTAAAATACAAATTTTTACCTGCCGAGAAATCCATGGTGTCTGGAAGTAGTGAAGGATAGACTCTGGAAATTCTGTTGAACTTTGCCGATGTTCAAACTTTCGAAGTGTTTGATTCTGGAAGTAGTGAAGAACAGACTCTGGAAATTCGGTCGAACCTTTTCCGATGTTAAAACTTTCGAAGTGCTCGACTTTATAAACAGGTTCGTATGCATTCGAGTGTGTGTGTGGGGTGTGTTTGTGCTCGGGAATGCATCAGAACGGGGGTTTTACGTTGTTGACCTTTTGACCTAGGCCTGACTCAGAGTGCTTCATATTCTACGTGAAAGGAAAAGATTGTGTGTCCCGGGACCGAGAACTTGAAAAGCAAAACGGTTCCTTTTTCTGCATCGAAAAAAAACCCGGCTGTACATCCGTTTGACATTACCCAATATTGAATCTTTTCATGTTCTAACATTTTTTCTATTCTTCCCAAAAAAGGGTGAGCTTTTTTCGGCGCGTTAGGACAAACATCAGCCATGTTGTAAGATCGCACACGTTGTTCTAAGTACAGAGTATTATAAAACCTAGAGGGATGCTCGACTTTTATAAGCAGGTTCGTATGCATGCGTTTGTCTGTACGTGCACGTGTGTGTTTGTGCGTGCGTGTGTGTGTGTGTGTGTGTGTGTGTGTGTGATATTTTTGTTTGGATGTGGGATACACATGGCCGTACCATGTATGGTAACGTTTCTGTCACGAATGGATGTGAACCAGATTTAACATAACTATATATATTTTTATGACCTACCTCAGAGAGTTTCATATTCTATGTGAAAAGAAAGAACATGTGTGTGCAACTTGTGTGGGTGGAAAACACATGGCCGTACCATGTATGGTAACGAATGGATGTGAACCAGATTTAACATAACTATATATATTTTTATGACCTACCACAGAGTGTTAGAAGGACCATGTGTGCAACGTGTGTGGGGCGGAAAACACATGGCCGTACCAGGTATGAGAACATATGTGTCTGGAATGCATGGGAACCAGATTTAACATAACTATACATATTTTTATGACCTACCACAGAGTGTTAGAAGGACCATGTGTGCAACGTGTGTGGGTTGTGTGTGTGCGCGGGAATGCATCAGAACTGGGTTTTATGGTGTTGACTTTGACCTAGGCCTGACTCAGTGTGCTTCATATTCTACGTGAAAGGAAAAGATCATGTGTCCCGGGACCGAGAACTAACTATATATATTTTTATGACCTACCACAGAGTGTTAGATAGACCATGTGTGCAACGTGTGTGGGGCGGAAAACACATGGCCGTACCATGTATGGTGATGAATGGATGTGATCCAGATTTAACATAACTATATATATTTTTATGACCTACCACAGAGTGTTAGAAAGAACATGTGTGCAACGTGTGTGGGGTGGAAAACACATGGCCGTACCATGTATGGTAACGAATGGATGTGATCCAGATTTAACATAACTATAAATATTTTTATGATCATGACCTTTGATCTAGATATAGAGAGTTAGAATGTGTATCTTTTTGACCTTTGACCTATACCTGTCAAAACTAAGGTTAAAATATATACCAACTATTTCTCTCTAACATGGGTGTGGAGAGGATCTGTAGCACCCACCTTTGACTAAAGTGGTGGTATGAGTTTTAGCTACAGTCACCAAACTCTGTACATATATTTAACTCATCAAACTGGACAACTTTCAAAATGACAGTCAGTACCTCCACCAAACAGTAAGTCGACCATTTTGGATTTAATGTGGATTTTTACAAAATTCCTGTCTCTGTATTTTTAAATACTCCTTATAGGGGATTTTTTTTTGTGATTCTTCCAGCCAAAAATGCTTGATTTTGTTGCTGCTTTGTTTAAAAAAAACATTTCAATGTAACTCGCAGAGTTGCTTGCTTTTTTGAGGAAAACATTTTGGTTACACATGTGTCCCTGTTCCCAGAGAAGGGAACGAGACATTGCATGAGTTTCATGCTGTGGCACCTGTGAACCTCACCATCAACCTCTATTATCTGAAGACAATATGCAATTCACAGGCATGCCGCAGCACACACATCCTGTAATGGTACCCCTTTCGACAAAGCATTCGAGGAGGTGACCCCCCTTGTGCAATGAGTCCTCATGGTCAGAGGCATAGCAAGATTGCAATGCCTCATAAGCGAGAGATTGCTTCCACTATCCAAGTAGAGATGCGCTGCTGACACAGCATCACTGCCAGAGCAGATCAGCAGCTGCTCTGACTTACACCACTGGCCAGAGCGGTGGACATAAGTACAGAGACCTTACTGGACACAGTAGGTGCAATTTCTCTTGTTCCGGTGTAAAAAACAGAGGAGGGCAGAAAGCCTGCAACACTACTGGCTAGGCAGCAGACATAGGCACTTTAGGAATATAATCCAGCCTTGGAATTAGGAAGGTCTTGGTTAATCCAGGGGCAAAGTCAAGGCAGGAAGGGGCAACAGAGAGAGCTTGTAGATCTCCTACTCACTTGAGAGATACCAGCAGAAGAGCTACCTTTAGAGTCAGAAGCTTCTCTGAGGCTGACTCTAAGAGCTCAAATGGGGCACCTGACAGACCTATCTGGACCAGAGACAGGTCCCAGGAAGGTATGTTTGGTTTGCAGATGGGCCTCAGCATAAATGGCCATGGCCAAAATGGCAGCCATGTACACCCTGATTGTATAAGGAGCCAACACTGCTGAGAAATGTCCTTGTAAGCACTCCAGGACTGTAGCTATTGCGCAGTTTACTAGGTCTAGCTGATGTTCCTCACACCATGAGACAAAAAGTTGCCACTTGAGCACAATTTCCTCACAGATGGTGCTCTTATGTTCAACATGGTCTCTACAACCTCGGTTCTGAGACCAGAATCTATGATCTGGGGCCTCTCAGGGGCCAAACCTAGAGTTTCCATAGTTCTGACTGAGGGTGATAAATCAGCCCTCTGGCTTGAGACAGTAGATCTCTGTGGATGAGAATCACCCAAGGAGTGTCATCTAGCAGGGATATTATGTCTCAGAACCATATTTGAGTTGGAGAATAAGGTGCTGCTTACAGCAGTCATGGTCTCTTGCTTGAAAACTCTTGCTATATCTTGTGTGAGTTGTGGATCAATTTTCTGTCCACTACACAGTTACAATTATAATTTGTTACAAAATTAAGTTTACTTACAACCAATTGCCTGGATGAAGAGTAAAGTACCACATGGAAGCAGAGAGTGAGGAAAAGCAAAGGTCCAAGTTTATTGTTCCACCACACGAGATCCACACATTTTGAGACGTCCCAAAAAGTGATCCAAAAAACCAGAGCTGAAGCTCTCCTACTTATATGGTTTTCTTAGGATCAGGATGACCCAGACACTAATATGTTTAGAGTTAGCTGTCCCCAAAACACCATTACACCTGCGAGACAAGGCCATTCCCAGAGCCCTTATCTCACGGAGTTTGCTGTTCCCAGAGACCCTCGTCTCACGGGGTTCGCTGTTCCCAGAGACCCTCGTCTCACGGAGTTTGCTGTTCCCAGAGACCCTTATCTCACCGGTGCAATCCAGCCCCAATACCCTTATCTCCAGCCCATCTTGTTTTACTCTTAAAAAAATAACCTGACCTTCGTCTGTGTCACTCCTGACTGGTTTATCGTGAGAAAGGATTTCTCCACACCTTCACACACTCCTGAATGGGTTTTCATGAAAAAGGATTCTCCACACCTTCACACACATTATGAGTAAGTTTTTATGTTTTATAATGCTTGCATGTACATTACCCTATAATAGTTTATGTCTGTTTACTGCATACACACAAGGCCTCTGTGTGTTTCTTTGCCTGTACTCCCCCCTTTTTCTCCATTACATCAAATAGCAGTTCTAGGTTTCAGTGTAAATAAATCTAAATGTTAATTCTAAATCATCAGTGACACATCCTTTATACAGTTCATTCTCTCCTTTGTGTCCCTGGATGAGCGTCAATCTTTCTTATCTCCTTTACTGGAGGGGTTGGATTTGGATCTGAACACTCGCTATCAGCTTGTGCATCTCACTGCCGACATCATTATGCTGATCGAAGTTCTTCGTACCCCCTCTGGAAATGCAGGATTCCCTGCACCTCTCAGATATAGAATCTGCCCAGCAAATGTGTGTGTGGATGCCTCTACACAGACAGACCCCTCTACCTGCTGTCCCTTCCTCCACCTATCAGATTGATGATGACACGGCCTTCTCTGACCCTGGCTCTGACCTCTCACCCCCTTTTTCGCCTGCCAGCCCTGATTATTCCCCTCCTTACACATCAGCTGGCTATCAAATGTCCCCAGGACCTACCCCTTTTTACCACCCATTTTCCCCCTTTCGCTCTACCTCACCGTCGGATTACTATCCCACCAGCCCAGTGAATTCTCAATAAAATTACATACTACGGGTATGGATTTGGGTGGCTCTGGCTCAGGTGGTAGAGTGGGTTGTCCACTAATCGTAGGATTGGAGGTTCGATTCCCGGCCCACGTGACTCCACATGCTGATGTGTTCTTGGGTAAGGCACTGAACCCCGAGTTGCTCCGAATGGCAAGTTAGCGCCTTGCATGGCAGCTGTGCTACCATTAGTGTGTGCATGTGTGAATGAGAACCAGTGTAAAGCACTTTGGATCTGCTAAGGTTACACTCATCTCATATCTCTTTTGATCTCAAACACAAATGTCTTTGTTGTTTAGCACAAACGAATGAATTGTCCTTGCTGTTCCAATAGTTTCAGAGGGGACTGTATAATCTTGGATTTAGGTTAATAATAATAATAATAATAATACTAATGATGATGATGCAAGCAGCAATTCAAGGTCCAAGCCTGATAGAGGCAAAGTGAGGAGAGAAGCAAGTGTTCTTTTGGAATGGCCATGATTTTATGACAAGGTGGTCAGAAATTATAAGCAAAAATATGCTTTTTTTCATATCTACTGAACACTAGGTGGTGCTGTTCCAAAACTGTGCAGGTAGCCGCAAGTCAGGATGTTTATGACATATACTATGTTTGGTCTGAATTTACCAAAGCCTTGTGGAGATTTAGCCTCACATCCATTTTGGTATGCTTTCCACGGAATATTTGCATGATATTCGAGAACAGTTTGACTAATCAACTTGAATTTCATAATTTGATGTCACCATGATGTAAAGATGACATGATTCGATGTTGCTGAAAATCAGACAAACGGCCTAGGAGGAGTTCAAAAAAGTATGTTTTTTAGATAATTCAAAATGGCGGACACCCAAAATGGCTAACCTAAGAAAATGTAAAATCCTTCGATTCGATATGCACCACAGAATCTAATGAGAACAGGTTCATGATTTTATGACAAAGCATTTAGCACACATGTGCTTTTTTCATATCGTGTGAATACTAAATGGCGCTGTTCCGAAACTAGGCATTTAAACTCAATTCATGATGGCTATATATACCATTTTGGCATGCTTGCCATCAAATTTGTTTGTGTGTTATTCGAGGACAGTTTGACTAATCAACTATAATTCCATAATTTTTGTCGGCATTGTCTGCAGATGACATGTTTTGATTTTGGTGAAAATCAGACAAACGATCTAGGAGGAGTTCAAAAAAGTAGGTTTTCAAAACATTTAAAAATGGTGGACAGGAAGTTTGTTCGATCATGAGATAGTTGTCATCATTGTTCTTGGTATGAACCATGGAATCGATCAAGACCAGTCTCATGACAGTAGGAAAAAGGAGTCAATAGCTATTAGCATTTTAAGAAATTGCATTATAATTATAATCCCCAAACTTTGAGTCCCTTCAGAGCATGGTGCCAAAGACACCTACCAAGTTTTATAATGATTAAGGACTAAATGGATGCTTACGCTAACAAGAAACGGAAAGAAAGTACCCAGCATGGCTACCTATGTAGCCTAGCTAAAAACACTGTGTAGGCTACACTGTGAGCATGTTTCTCTGTGGAGGAATTAAATTGGATAGAGCGATCATAACATTTGAAATAAGTGTGTTTCAACCTGTCAAAAGTAGCATAAGCTAATGAAAGTGCACACAATGTAGCATGCAGTTATTAAGATTACAGTAACTTAATCATAATACAATCAAGCTTATTATGTGGATTTTTTTAAAATCCAAGACTACTAATTTGTGTAGAATTTAAAAAAAAATTACTTATCAAATCGAATTATCATTTAAATTACTTAATTACATTTTTTTTGTCTTGACAGACCGGTCCATCTTATGGACAAAAATTCATGACGGGTACCTGTCATCGGTGGGGGTTAGGGAAGGAGAACCTCGAGTTGGAAGGATTCTCAGAGAGGTGCACCAGCCATATAATGAGCTGCGTCGCCAGGAAGGCACCTACATTAATTATATTCGAGAACAAGTTGATGATTTTTTTTAAATTTCTGACCTAAAGTCAGACTTAAAGTATGAATATTAGTAGTCCATGCATTTATTAAGTTTGTAAATTCTTTGAGCATTTTAGCTAACTTAATGCTATTGCACTTTGCATTGATTGAATTATACTTGTTTTAGGGAGCATGTAATCTAAATCCAATTCCTTACCACACGGAGTATATGGGCCACAAACTCCACCTAGACCAAAATGAGAAGCTGGGAATGTTTGGAGTGACACAACTAGCGATGAGGTAAAACAGAGTTTGTCAGCGCTGACACTGGCAATTAGCAATCTTTCCAAAAGAGAGGTAAGGGTAAGCATTAAGCCTATTCGGCACTGCAGGCATGATGAGTATTTGATTTCAGGCAATGTTGCTAACTTGTACAATCACTAAATTGTCCTATCTGTCCCAACATCTTGGGATGAGGTGCAGGATTGAATGGCAGGAATTGATGGATATTTACACATCAACTGAATCTGAAATATCTTGACTATATACTGTCTGCAACGAAATTCAAGATTAAATGAAATTTCCAAATCACTGCTGACTGCTTATACCTGTATTTTACACACGAAACCAACTTTTTCTGATTTGGGGTTGTAAAAATGGGTTCTGATCTGAAGTGTTTCAATCAGTCTTAAAGTTTTTCTTGTGTTTAAACAGTACCCTTCTTATGGAAAGAATTTGGCCAGAAATCAATAATCGGCTGAATTATACCCTAAAACAGGCCTGGTTTTATGGTTTTAATAAAACTGGTTTACCTGCTGGATCAAGAGTTACTCAACATGAAGGATAATGTAAACAAATTTTGTGTCTCCAACCTGGCATGTCAAGTGAGTCAGATTGGACTTGGCACAGTTGTGCAGTCCTGGAATGCCCATAGAACAGTAGATAAGTTATGATAGTATTTGCATGTATGTAGCTTTAAAGCAACTGACAATATTTTGTCCAAAACTAAAACTGTTCTTTACTCATTTTAGGCAGAGGGAAACCAAAAAACTTGCACCTGGTAGTTGTTCAGCAAGAATTACCACAAAGCTGCTGCCCAATGTTGCTGAGGCAGCACACATATATGAGCAGGAGTTGGGGTCCTCCCTGACTTGGGTATCTGCCTTTGGCTCTGACCCATTTTCATCAGAGTAAGACCGATGTCATGCTCAGAAGCTGTTCGGAGAGAGGTTTCCAGACATGTCTCTTTTTAGAACAGTGGTTAACAATGACCATAGTTTGTTTCAGGAGGCACTGTTCTACCTGATCAATATAACCGAAAGACATGCAAGATAAATATAGGTGGGGATATGTCAAACTAAGCAGGTGTATATATTTCTGCACTAGATTTATGAGAAACTGATTTTATAAGCTCAACTGCAGTTGAATAAATACATATTAACAATAGAATTTGTTCACAATTCTGCACATTTCTTTTAATGTCAATAAATACAAGTGTAATAAGTAAAAAATCTTATAAACCCTGTACTGAGTCCCACAATAGCTTGTAACATGTGACAGTAATACTGAAAAAAGTGCTATAAGCTTTAATATTAGACATTTGTGAGGACATGCCAGCGGCTGGAGCACAAAAGAGAAAGAGCTCTCCTCCCGCGACTGCCGCTATGGTGCTGAAAAGACAGCTCTGCTTCAGCACCACCAATGTTTTGGACAGCCAGAGAGCTTGTGGCTGCGAGGTGGGGCCGCTGACACAAACACGGCTGGTGGCTCATAATCAGTGTGGCCACTCTTCACCATCTAGCAGCCGCCAGGAGAGTGTAAAAGGGCCATCCTCCGCTAGCAAAGGAAGAGAGGGTTCCCGAGACATGTGTAATGATTTGCTTTGTGTTTCTTTCAGAAGATTTGGACACGACGGAGGATTTCCCTGACTGTAGAATGGGATCTCAACCGCTCTGGAAGCCCCCAGCACACCCTCTGCAGCCCCACGGATGACACCAATGCCTGAGCACTTCACCCCACTGCACCTCCTTTGCACCCACATACTCACGGAACTAAATAATCTCTCCACGTTTGCCACATAAACGGCCTCACGTGTGTCTATGCTCAGCTCACTGCTCTCTAGGCTCGCTACACTGGTGGAGGATACAGGCATGAGCATAGACCCGAGCCACGCAAACAGATGGATGCCAGCGTGCACAGGTGGCTCCAAACAGACCAGTACACCGCCACCGAGGTTGCAGAGAAGGTGGCCATTGACCAGTTCCTGACAACTCTGTGAACACCTAGGGATGAGCCCATGTCAACAGAGCCGGACCCGGGGATGCCAAAGAAAGCACAGAAACTCTGACAGTGCGGTAGAGGGAAACCCAGACACCGCACTGCTGGAGTCAGGGAGCACGGTGACCCTGGCCAGACCAATGATCCTGCCAAAAAAAGTCAGCAGGAATGGAACCATCATGGTGACCTGCGTACATGGGGATGCACGGGAAGTCCCCATGGCTGTGGTACAAATACAAGGCAGAGCAGGCACCTGGCCACTCCTGGTGGGTGTCATCCCCAATCTCCCTGTACCGCTGCTCCTGGGAAGAGACTGGCCGGTTTTCTGACCAGCCCAGCTCCCAAGACCAGGAGGCCACCACAGCGAGTGAAGGAGGCATGAGTCCGGCAGGCCTACATGGCCCAAGATGAGGGGCATGCCACGGCAGAAGATGAGCAGCACACATATACTAACCCGATATCATCTGTGTTCCAACAGGTGAAACAGCAGGGGAACTTTGGGGGGGAACTTCGGGTGGGAACAGAAGGAGGACAAACACCTGAAGCACTACTGGGCACAGGTGCATCAGATCAAAGGGGGTCGACCAGAGTCCAGACCGGGGACTCCCCACAACATACTTTCTAGTCAGGGGAGGCCTCCTTTACCACCAGAGCAGTTGCAGAGGGGAAGTGATGGACCTCCTGGTGGTCCCCAAGACAAGGACCCAAATACTGATGCACCTGGCATATGCCCATCCAGTCAGGGGCCACCTGGGGGCACAAAACACTCTGGAAAAACTGAAGGACCACTTTATCTGGCCAAGAATGGATGCAGTGCCGCTACGTAAAGCCACCTCCCATAACATTGCTAAAGAACTGGTGCTCCTGTTCAGCCGTGTAGAGATCCTGAAGGACATATTGACCGACCAATGTATGCCATTTGTGTTGAAACTAATGTCTGATCTGTGTCGGCTGTTGCAGGTAAAACACCTGAAGGCGTCCGTCTACCACCCACAAACCCTGAAGCAGATGCTGCACCGGGTGTTAGACGAGGAAGGGAGGAACTGGGACCTCCTCCCTCCCTACATCCTCTTCGCCGTCCGGGAGTGCCCACAAGAATCCATAGACTTCACGCCCTTCGAGCTCCTCTTTGGATGGCGACCTTGAGGACTACTGGACGTGGCCTGAGAAGCATGGGAAGAACAGCCCTTCCCATTCCGTCAGTCCTCGACTTTGTACAGGAGATGCAGGAGAGGATCGACTGAGTGGCCCCGATAATCCAGGAACACGAGAGCCACCCAGGAGAAACAGAAAACAGCATATAACCACATGGCGCAACCACGGGAGTTTCAGCCTGGCAATCGGGTACTCCTGCTAGTTCCAAACAGCTCCTGTAAGTTTCTAGCCCGATGTCAGGGCCCATATACAGTCCTTGAGAGGAAGGGTGCCGTGAATTATCACCTGCAGCAGCCCGGTAGGCGAGCAGAGACAAAAACTTACCACGTAAACCTGCTGAAGAATTGGATCGAGCCTGCCCCAGTATTGTCTGTGTTCACTACCCTAGACACAGATCACAATGAAGGCGCCTTGGTCCAGCAGGGTGAAGCCCTCACCCCCACACAAAGACAGGAGCTGACTGAGTTTTCTACCTCCCCAGAGATGACGCAGCTGGTCCACCATGAGATTAAGACCCGTCCGGGAGTGGTGGTAAGACAGCGGCCCTATCGTGTCCCGGAAGGCCCACCACAAGGCTGTCGAGGAGGAGGTCGGCTGCATGCTATGGGACAACATCATAGAGGAGGACGCCAGCCTGGCAGCACCGGATTCTCCCCTTTGGGCTACATGGAGCACCCGCGATGTTCCAGAGCAAAATGGACATCGTCCTGTGACCCCATCATACATTCGCAGCCGCCTACCTGGACGATGTAGTCATAGACTCCTCCACTTGGTCGGATCACCTTTTCCACCTGGGGTGGATCCTGAGGGCTCGCTACACATTGTTACAATACAAAACAGAATGTTCTGAAGAACTGGTAAGGTATGAAAGCATATGTATCATACCATACAAAAATGCAAGTATAAAAAGCATAAAATCTTGTAAACCTTGTACTGAGTGCCACAATAACTTGTAAAATGTGACCATAATACTGATAAAAAAGTGCTTTAAGCTTTAACATTAGACATTGTTACATTACAAAACACAATACTCTTTTAAAAAATGTTTTGCCACCATAGCAGAAAGAATAGAACATACTGCAGGAATAACTTTTCCAGTGGTGCCAGTGCCACAGAACGTCCAGCCACTTCATGGATGATGTTTTCCAAATCCACAGCATAACACTTTGGGCAGTACTTGTGGTTGTTGTTCCACTCCACAATATATGCCTCACACCCGATTAGGCTTCTGCAGCAGGTTGAGAACATTTGCTTTTCTACAGGACCTGTAGATTAAAAAAAAGTTGTAATTATAATTTATTTACATTGTGTTAAGTAGATGGCTGATAGAGCAGTAAAGAAGCTGTACGTAGGCCAACCCCAACAACTGTATTAAAATGACCAAATATAAAGTCAATCCACACAGCATTTGAGATCTATTAGAACACAAACATACAGAAAAGTGTAGTGTGTAGTGCCTCTGATCTCTCATTCCATCTTCCCATTGGTCCATAATAAAACAGTACCCAACCTTTGCAGACAAGGAAAAGACCACTCTTAAAGAAGCTACTTCAGCTTCCGAAAGTTTTATTTATATATTTATATTTATTTATATATATATATATATATATATATATATATATATATATATATATATATATATATATATATATATATATATATATATAATATGTGTGTGTGTGTGTGTGTGTGTGTGTGTGTGTGTGTGTATGTTTATATATAATATAAACGTCTGAATCCTCCAGTAAGCACCATTACGGCCGTTATCCACAAGTGGAAGCAACATCAGTCCTTCATAAATTAGGCATGCACAGAAACTCCTCGCAAGATTTCTGACCAGGGAGTCAGAAGAATAGTCAGAAGTGTACCAAGAGGCAAGGACCATTTGATAAAAGCTTCAGAAACACGAAGGCAGCAGGTACCATTGTCACAGAGAAAACAATAGGCAATTCACTCCACTGCTCACGCTCACCCTACAAGACTCCATTCCTAAAGAAAAGGCATGTTGAGACTCATTTGAAGTTTGCTACAACTCAATTGGACAAGACTATGAAATACTAGGAGAGTGTAGACTGGTGAGACGAGATCACAATTAAACTTTTTGGCTGTCATACTACACACCATGTTTGGAAAAGAAATGGCACTGCACATCACCCTAAAAACACTATGCCAACAGTGAAGTGTGGAGGTAGAAGCATCATGGTGTGGGGCTGTTTTTCATCACATCATACTGGCAGACTTCATTTCATATAATTGAAAGAACAATGAATGGACCCCTTTACCGGGGGATTCTTGAGAATAATCTGCTGCCATCTACCAGGATGATGAAGATGAGACATGGGTGGACCTTCCAGTAGGACAATGGTCCAAAGCATACAGCAAAGGAAACTCTCATTGGGTTTCAGAGAAAAAAAAAAATCAAGGCGTTAGAATGACCCAGTCAGTCACCTGACTTGAATCCAATATGTTTAGAATAATGGGCCAAAATCACACCAGAATACTGCGGCCGATTAAGTTCTACATACAGGAAGCATCTTGAAGCTGTCATTACAAACAAAGGCTTCTCCACTAAGTAATAAATAAATTTCAGTTAGCATGTTCACTATTTTTTCCTGTATCATTCATCTTTATTACACATAACTTCATTTATGGATTTTAATGCTTGGATTTCTTTGTGTGTGGATTTCTTGAGTTAATACCAAAGTCTGGTGAAAATTTCAGGTGAATAACCTCGTTGGAAATATATTTACTGAATTTTTTTTTTGACACATTCAATGCTTGTTTCCCCCACTGTATGTACGTGTGTGTGTGTGTGTGTGTGTGTGTGTGTGTGTGTATATATATATATATATATATATATATATATATATATATATATATATATATATATATATAAATTATATCAACTCAAATCAAATTTTTAAAGGGGGCTTTACAGTCTGTACACTGTCGGACATCCCCTGTCCTTTAGACCCTCCAGAGCACAAGGAAAAACTCCCCCCCAAAAAATCTTTTAACAGGGAAAAAAGGTTAATATAATAAAGTAATGTAAGTTTTTTAATTACATCATCAAAGATATTTAATTTAAATATCATGCAACATATTAAATTTGGTGACTTTTTGATTACTTTTCCAACAAATATTGTAAACAGTTCAATAAAGCTGAAAATTCCTAAAAACATAAATGTAAACCAATATTCTACAGTGATGTTAGAGTGCTTTTGACATTTCATGAGGAACATATTGTTGAATTTCTAGCACTGAGAGTAGTTCTTGTCCTTGTCTGATGAAATCGGCTCTCCGCTGGATTTTGGAGTTCGCGTCGTGACTCCTCCTTCCGCTATGGAAAGCCAAAAGGGTAATAATTCCTCTCTGACTCCGAGGAGTTAGAAGGATGTGTTAAAAACTGAGAGCAGCATATAAAGAGCTGCTTGAAGTGATTACCCAGTGAAAGTAAATCCCTCACACTGCAGAAACTCTCCTGTCTTCCAAAAGTTTATGATAAAATCTCAGGCTTTTGGGGGAAAACCACGCATAAACCATATTCATAACCCCACGATGTTGGATTATTCTGCCATTGTGGGAATGAACGGCATGGCTATTTAGCTATGCTCAAGGTGGAGGAGGCACTTGCGAGCTACCTCTCTCCTCCGACGGCAGATAATTACGGGGGCCGGATTGCATCCAAGCCATGTAAGGCCACCGTGGCATTGGTGGGCAAGCCTATGCAGTAGTAGTCTTGCTTGTGGGTCACTGCAGACAATGACAGGGTTGCAGGCCTACCAAGCAGACCTGCTGAGTGAGCTCGACATATGGCGGCATTAAAAAAAAAAAAAAGCCAGTTCCTTCCCTGTTGTCTCGAGCTCACCCAGGCATCCACAAGTGGAGCCTGGGCCAGCACTAGTGTGAGGGAGACCCAGAAGGCAGCCCGCCAACCCCCGCAGACAGCCAGGGGAACCGTCGGCCACAGTCGCGGTCTGCTACTAGGCCTGATCTGAGAATGGTCATAAAGGCCAAGCAGGCAAAGAAGAGCGGTCCTGAGGGGCCGTGGAGGGATGTATCTGGGGACATGAGGTTGTTAGGGCAGCCTCCCCTAGCCAAGGCGGTCCCCAAGTTTTCAGTGTTCTCTGGTCAGCGAGCTGTCACAGGGCAATGAAAATCTGATGCTTCCCTCCAATAGAACGTGGAATAGTTAACATCACTAAAAGACCATCGGGCAGCGTGCAACTACTGCCAAATGTGTCTCCATGGGTTCTGTCTACCGTAGAAAGGGTTACCGGGTCCAGTTATAGCTAGACCCCCCTGTTCACAGGTGTGCTCACCATAGCAGTCAGCACAGACCAGAGCCCGACGTTAGCGCAGGATGTAAGCTCCCTTTTGAACAATGTGGCCATAGAACATGTACCCCGTTCCCGAAGGGAGGGAGGTTTACAGCCATTATTTCCTGTTCCGCAAAAAAGTGTGAGTATGCAGTCAATTTTAGATCTGCGTCATCTGAACGCAGTAGCGCAATAGCTACAGTCCTGGAGCTCCTACAAGAACATTTCTCAGCAGGGTGGGCTCCTTCTACAATCAGGGTTACTTGGCCGCCATTTTGGCCGGCCACGCCCCTGTTGAGGGAGCCTCTGTGGGGCAACATCCTCTAACTTCGAGGTTCATGCGTGGTGTCAGACGGCTGAGGCCCATCTGCAGGCTGCGCATACCTTCCTGGGACCTTCTGTGGTCCTGGAAGGTCTCTCGGGTGCCCCATTCGAGCCCCTAGAGTGGATCTACTGTCGCAAGCCGGAGGGCTGATTTATCACCCTCGGCCAGAACTACGGAAACTGTGGGTCTGGCCCCTGAGGGGTCTCACAACTGAGATTATGGAAACCATGTTAAATGCTAGAGCACCATCCACAAGGAAATCGTATGCACTCAAGTGGCAGCTTTTTGTCTTGTGGTGTGAGGAACGTCAGCTAGACCCAGTGAACTGCGCAATAGCTACAGTCCTGGAGTTCTTACAAGAACGTTTCTCAGCGGGCTGAGCTCCTTCTACAATCAGGGTTACTTGGCCACCGTTTAGGGGCGGCTGTGGATCGGGTGGTAGAGTGAGTTGTCTACTAATCGTAGGGTTGGCAGTTTGATTCACGGCCCGCATGACTCCACATGCCAAAGTGTCCTTGGGCAAGACACTGAACCCCAAGTTGCTCCCGATGGCAAGTTAGCACCTTGCATGGCCGCTCTGCTACCATTGGTGTGTGAATGGGTAAATGAGACACAGTGTAAAGCGCTTTGGATAAAAGCGCTATATAAGTGCGCCATTTACCATTTATATATATATATATATATATATCATGCGACACGCTTAATTGCCACGTCACCTGATCATGGCAGGCCTATAAGTAGAGGCATGATTTTACACAAGCTCCAGATACCGGTCACGCGCACAAGGTGTTCCCATACTGTTATGCTAAATGCAACGTCTCGTTCCCTCCTCAGGGAACAGGGTTACATGCGTAACCCCGACGTTTTGCATATCATAATAGTTTTCTATAATTTTACATTCTTAACAGGTGTACAAGCTGTACACTCACTACTTTACATTGTAGCAAAGTGTCATTTCTTCAGTGTTGTCACACGAAAAGATATAATCAAATATTTACAAAGATATGAGGGCTGTACTCACTTTTGTGAGATACTGTAGATCAATCAGACCAACTACTGATTTTTACAGATTGATTTTGACACATCTGATAAATATTTGGGCATTGCTAAATGATTGTCAGTAGTAAACAAAATATGACACACACATACACACACAGAAGATACCCCCTGACCAATCAGAACAAAATACAAAAAAACTTAGTGGTATATACACTATAAGTTTTTAGAAGAAGAAGACCACATCCACCCTCCTGTATGAGCTTTCAACTTGGCTGCTGCTTGCCCTAATGCACCACGGAAAAAAAAGTTCACTCTACTTTGGGAAGATTAGAAAAAAATTTAGAGCATGAAAAGATTCAATAGTGGGTAATGTCAAATGGTTGTACAGCCATATTATTTATATATATATATATATATATATATATATATATATATATATATATACAGTGAGGGAAAAAAGTATTTGATCCCCTGCTGATTTTGTACGTTTGCCCACTGACAAAGAAATGATCAGTCTATAATTTTAATGGTAGATTTATTTGAACAGTGAGAGACAGAATAACAACAAGAAAATCCAGAAAAACGCACGTCAAAAATGTTATGAATTGATTTGCATTTTAATGAGGGAAATAAGTATTTGACCCCCTCTCAATCAGAAAGATTTCTGGCTCCCAGGTGTCTTTTATACAGGTGACGAGCTGAGATTAGGAGCACACTCTTAAAGGGAGTGCTCCTAATATCAGTTTGTTACCTGTATAAAAGACACCTGTCCACAGAAGCAATCAATCAATCAGATTCCAAACTCTCCACCATGGCCAAGACCAAAGAGCTCTCCAAGGATGTCAGGGACAAGATTGTAGACCTACACAAGTCTGGAATGGGCTACAAGACCAGTGCCAAGCAGCTTGGTGAGAAGGGGACAACAGTTGGTGCGATTATTCGCAAATGGGAGAAGCACAAAAGAACTGTCAATCTCCCTCGGTATGGGGCCGAGGGAGATTGACATTGTCTATAAAAGGCTAACACTCCTGAGAGTTTGGAAACACGGAAAAGGATTGAAAGAACTTCCAATCTCTCCTTCAAAACTTTCAGATACCATGGATTTCTCAGCAGGTAAGAAGCTGCATTTTAAACAATTATAATAGTTAATTATAAATTATGTAATCTGGTACGAGACTATATCTAAAATTTAATCTAAATACATTTATATTACAGACAAGACCAAACTAAGCTCATCTGATTCTAGTGTCTAGGATAACGTATCAAATGAATGCAAGCCTACTAGGAAATTTCAATTTGTCACTTTGATCTGTGTAGTGAGCTAAAAGGTAACTGTTAAGTTACCAAAAGTATATTTTATTTGCTTTACTGTTTTGAGGCAACAGTGTTGTAATTATTTCTGACAATGATTTTCCTGAGACATCCGCTCGAGGCCTTTTGAATCTGAGATCAACTACACGTAAGTCATAAGATAAAATTACGAATGTTTCAAACTGTTAAGTCTTTCATATACGTTTATATTTTTGTTTGTTTCATATTCAGAAGTTGAGGACATCATGACTATCAGTGGTGATCATTCAAACGCTTCAGGTAAGATATGATGTATATTTTAACTATTTTTCCATAGTGCAAAAAACTCTCTCACATGTTCTGTGACTTATAGATACGAGTGATTTAAAAATGGTGGTGCTATAGAAGAACAAGAGGAATTCAACTCGGAAGCCGATATTCAACTCGACTTCGAATTAGAGAAGATCATCACAGCGTGGCATGAATTCTTCCGAGTAAAGACTGCTTTATTGGAAAACTTTGGACAGCTTGATAATACATTTGAATCTAATCGAGGTACGGAATTTATCCCTTTACTGTACAACACACTTGAATCCTTGAATAGATGCATCACAGTGTACGTAAAGTTGATTAGAAAATTGTATGATAGATATGGCGCAGAAAAGACTGAAATGCGGTTCGGATACAGAGACTAAAAAAATTTGAACCAAAAATACTCCATTAACCTATGATTTCTGTTATAATGGAAACCATAGTTCTTCAAATGGACTGTTACATCATGATCCATACAGAACACTGAACCCATATTTAACTGATGCGAGCAACTGGCTGAATGAAAGTTTAATTGCGTCAAACCAGGTTGTTAGTCAGAGCCCTATTCAGAGTCCAAATTACAATGTATCAAACACACCGGTGATGTCATACAAAATATTTTCTGAATTAAATCAATGTCTGGTAGAGTTACAAAATAGCCTAAATGAACAGTCATTTACTACAATTAAACAGTGATTTAATCAAAGCAGTCAACCAGTTGAATGAAAATTTAAGATCCTCAGACCGGAGCAATACTCAAAATGAAAATCCCAGCCAAAATTCCAATCAAATTGTATCAAACACACCGGTGACATCAAATGACATATTTTTCTAATTAAATCAATGTCTGTTAGAGTTACAAAATAACCTAAACAAACAAAGACAATCTATGCAGATAAATTCTTGTTAAGATGCAGTGAATCAACTGAATGAAAATATGGCATTATCTCCCGATCACAATATCGTCTCAACTCCAGAAATTACTCGGGAAGATAGACCGTTATCTTCTCATGATATGTTATACAAACTTAATCAAAGTCTTTTGTGGTTAAATGACAGTCTGGTTAACTTAATCGAAACACCTGCCAATATTCCACAAAATTCAGGAAAGTATGAGTATAATCCTCCAATGGAAAACATGCAATCGCCTGATATCCAAGTTTCTCAAATGGAAAAGGTACCGTCACCTAATATCCAAGATTCTCAAATGGAAAACATACCATTTCCTAATATCCAACATGTGCAAGATGGTAATGGGTTAGATCCTAATATCCAAGATGAGCAAGATGGTGATGGGTTAGTTCCTACTATTAGAATAATTAGGAGATTAAGAGAAGAGTGAATTTTTCTTCACTTGCTAATGTCGACAGCTTTGCAGAATTTTATAATTATGTTTTAGAGATTTTAAACACTGTGATTGAAATCGCTAATAATTTTATTTCTGCTGAGGATGCAGTCACCATTGAAATCAGAGGTGATACGATCAATGTTTTATTACACCTTCAATTAGTCAACGGTGTCATCAATTTACACTCTTTTCTGACCATGCTCAGAAATGCAATTCAGAGTAAACGTGAAATTTTTACGGATAATACTCTTGAAATAGTCATTCAAATCGTCCGACTACCTCGGGGGTGTGCAAATAGAAGGAAAATAGGCCATATATTCAATTCAGAAACCATACAGAAGAAAATGAAGCATCTATACATTTTTCACAACAGAGACAACATGTGTTTTGTGTTGTGTGCTACCCAACTTTTGAATCATGAAAAAAAAAAAACGATTTTCAAACAGAACAAATTGCTAAATAATTACAACATGATGTGGGATTAGCTGTAAATACCGCAGTCAGCTTCACTGATGTATTGAGATTTGAGAGACATTTGAATTGTAAAATCATAATCGTATTCTGTTCTGCCAACAAAGCCGGATACTCTTTCTTTCAAACTAGCAAGACTCCCCATGAAAAAATTATTTATTTGTTTTCGCATGACAACCACTATTATAGGGTTAAAAGTATCACCGTTCTTTTAGGATCGAGTCATGTTTGTCATTTCTGTCACTCAGGGTCTGACATTTTATGGAAACATAAATGTGATTATATCTGCAACATTTGTCACTATCCCGATTGTCACAAACACCATACATACCAACATACCAACATAAAAGAATGTAACTTAATGTCCAGAGTGTCGGAGATTATGTAGATGACAATACTGTTTTGACAGGCATAAAGCAAATATTCAGTTGAGCAAAAGGTGAATATTCTATGTGTGAAACAGGATTCTACTGCCATAAATGTAATTGTGTGATACTCAAGAAACCTTTTAAACATAAAGAACACGTGTGTGCCAATTCCAAATGCATACTCTGTGCCCAAAAACTCCACGTGGATATTGAGCATAGATGTTTTATACAGCCGGCTAGGAAAGAGCATGCAAAAAAGAATTATGTGTTTTATGATTTCGAGACTAGACAGGAAACAAGAACTTATGTAGCTAATTTTGTATGCTGTATTGATTTTGGGGGAGAGGAGTGGGTGGTTGAAGGGGATGAATGAATCAGTGCCTTCTTTAAGAAGTTTCATTGTAATACATACAACGGTTTTACGTTTATTGCACATAATGCTAGAGGGTTCGGTTCATATCTTTTGTTAAATCATTTAGTGAAAGAAGGATTCACTCCCGAAATCATAGTGCAAGGCAGTAAAATTTTGTGTTTCATCGATGCAGTGTTTCGAAAAGCCATTTGGTTTTCGGAAAGCAAGAAAGGCTATTTTCCCCATTTCTGGAACACCATAGAACATCAGGATTACATAGGACTGTATCCTGACCCTAGGTTTTATGGTGTAGATGGCATGATGCCTAAGGATAGAGAAGAATTCTTCAAGTGGTTCAGAACTGTTTCTGACAAAGTCTTTGATTTCAAGAAAGAGATGGCCGAATACTATGTGAACAATGTAGACATTTTGAGAAAGGGCTGTTTAGCTTTCAGAGATGAAATTCTGAAGGTACAAAGGTGGATCCTTTTAAATGCATAACAATTGCATCTGTGTGCATGAAAATCTTTAGAAACAAGTTCCTGCGTAAAGACACTTTAGCTATTCCAACCCTTGATAATTACATCACCAGACAGAAATCTTTCTAATCACCTTCCATACATTGGCTGGAATACGTTTCTAACACACAAAACCTACCCATTCAACACGCGTTGAACGAAGGTGAAGCCAGGTTTGGTAAAAATTTTGTAGATGGTTACTGTGAAGATGGACAAAAACGTAAGTCTTTTGCGTTTCTTGGTTGTTTTCCCTCAATGACCCTGCATCCTCTTAGCTCATCCAAAGTTACCTTCAGAGATGTCCATCAAAAATCAATGGAGAAAATTAAGAATTTGCAAGACACTCACAATTTGCAAGTCACACTGATGTGGGAACACAAGTGGAATGAAATGAAGACAAACGACAACCGTGTGCTAAACTTTCTAAAAGACTTTGACTTTCCACAAGATGCTCTTTACAGCAGTCGATCAAATGTGTTACATTTGCATTATGTAGCTCAGCCTGGTGAGATAATTGATTATTTCGATTTTACCTCTCTTTTCCCATTTGTAAATAAGACAAAGATGTACCCGATCGATCACCTATCATCATTTATCGTGACTTTAAACCACTGAAATATTACTTCAGTATCGTCAGAGCAAAAGTATTACCACCCAGGGGTCTGTGGGCGCCTATTCTCCCGTTTCTTGTAAAAAGCAAACTCCTCTATGTAGAAGCTGCGCTGAGCAACAAAAAAACAATGTGATGATACAGATCAGGATAGAGCTCTTACCGGAACATGGGCTTCTGTCGAAATTGAGAAAGCTGTCGAAAAAGGTTACAAAATTCTAAAAGTGTTTGAAGTGTGGCATTTTCCTAAAAGGTCTGATAAGCTTTTTACCAAATATATTAAAATGTTCCTCAAGACCAAACAGGAAAGTTCAGGATATGCATCCTGGGCCATTGATGAATCCTCTAAACATGAGTACATTCACAAATATAAGAATGAAGAGATCAAGTTGGATCTAAACTGTATTACCATTAATCCTGCCAAAAGATCCGTGGCTAAACTTGTGCTAAATTCGTTGTGGGGTAAGATATGTCAAAGACCAGACAGATCAAACACGACTTTAATTTACAACCCTGCTGAGTTTTTACAGTTCATGTTCTCCAATATTTATAATGTGAGCCAGTTCTCTTGTTTGAATGAGAAGGTGGCAATGGTGCAGTGGCGGTACGCAGATGAGAGATTAAACCACTGAACGCTAATGTATTCATCGGCATTTTCACTACAGCATATGCTAGACTTGAACTGTACAGTTTGATGGATTGAATCACCGTTGTTTGTACACAGACACCAACAGCATCATTTTTAAAAGTAAGGAAGGTGACTGGATGCCACCCTTAAGCAATTACTTGGGTGGTCTTACCACCGAGCTAGATGATGGTGATCAAATCGTAGAATTCGTAAGTGCTGGCCCTAAAACCTGTGGTTACAAAACTGTAAAAGGAAAAACAATTAAGAAAGCTAAAGACATTACTTTAAATTGTATCAATTCTGAAGTTGTCAATTTGAAATCACTAATAGACCTGGTGGATGAGCGAGTAAAAAATCTGGTCAACTCGTAACTTCGCATAACCAAATCGTGAGAGATAAAAAGGGTTTTCATTTGACAAACAAATCACAGTTAAAAAGGTTTAGGGTCAAATTTCATGTTGTATTGGCTCCATTACTTCTGGCTGTATTCGAGGAATCCTTAGAACTAGGGACGCTGCCACAAACATTGAGACAAGCATCTATTACTCTATTGCTCAAAGATGGGAAGGACCCGACATTATGTAATTCGTACAGACCTATTAGCCTCCTCAATGTTGATGTCAAGATTTTAGCCAAACTTTTGGCCTCTCGTTTGGAGGGGGTTCTCCCTACCATTATTTCAGAGGAGCAAACCGGGTTTATAAAAGGACGGCATTCCTTTTCTAATATTCGTACTCTACTTAGCATTTTGTATTCAAAACAAAACAGCGCCTCATCTGAAGTGGTCATCTCTTTGGATGCAGAAAAGGCATTTGATAGGATCGAATGGGAATATCTTTTTACGGTGCTAAGGAGGTTCGTCTTTGGGGATGGACTGATATCATGGATCCGTTTGTTATATGTGGAACCGCAGGCTACCATATATACCAACGATGCCAAGTCTGACTATTTTACTCTGTCACGGGGTACGCGCCAGGGATGTCCTCTGTCTCCCTTACTTTTTGCCATAGTAATTGAGCCTCTCTCGATGGCGCTTAGAACTCTTCCTGTATTTCAGGGTATAATTCGCAAAGGAATTGAACATAAACTAGCCCTATATGCTGACGACTTACTACTTTATGTTACAGATCCGATTGCATCTAGCCCTGAGATAATACGCATATTAAATGACTTTGGGAAATTTTCCGGGTATAAACTGAACCTACAGAAGAGTGAATGCTTACCCATAAACCAATCTGGCCAAAAAATAAAACGGACTGAAACACCTTTTCATTTGGAGGACTCTAAATTCAAATATCTCGGAGTTAATGTCACCCGTTCTTATTCTGCGTTAATGGCGGCGAATTTTACACCCTTAATTTCATACATGAAGTCGGCCTTCCAAAGATGGGCAGCTCTACCATTATCCCCTCTTGGTAGAATAAACACAGTAAAAATGAACATTCTTCCAGAATTCCTCTACCTTTTCCAGTCCATCCCTTTGTTTTTACCCAAATCTTTCTTCAAGAATATAGACCAATTAATCTCCTCTTTTGTATGGGCAGGGAAAACTCCCAGGGTTTCCAAATTTTCACTACAGAGGAGTCGACTAAGTGGTGGCCTCTCCTTGCCCAATTTCATGTATTATTATTGGGCGGCTAATATTCAGAAACTGGTGCTCTGGGTGCAGGCCCCCTCTCTTCCATGGTGCCACTTAGAAGCAAAGTCTTGTACTTCAACCTCCCTCCCTGCTATGGTGTTCTCCTCCCTTCCTATAGCCCTTTCACAATACATGGATAATCCAATAGTATGTACCTCTCTAAAAATTTTCTATCAGTTTCGCCGTCATTTTAAATCCATCTCGGCCTCAACCATGGCACCTATATGTAATAGCCACCTCTTTCCCCCCTCCTTTATGGATTCCACGTTCTCTTTGTGGGAAAAGAAGGGTCTGAAATGCTTTGAGGATCTTTTCATTAGTAATGTGTTTGCAAACTTTTCTGAATTATCCTCGTCATTCAGCCTGCCTTCGTCTCACCTATTCCGTTTCTTTCAAGTTAGGCATTGTGTCTCCTCCCTATTCGCTGATTTTCCCTCCTTACCTACAAAGTCTGCATGGGAAGAGGTGTTCAAGCTGAATCCTAATAAGGGTGGCATTATTTCACGGATATATGCAACGATCTGGTCACAGGACGATTCTTACAATATCAAAACCATTGGTGCTTGGGAGGAGGAATTGGGCCTGGAGCTTGAGGATGATTACTGGGGCAGAGCGTTAGATAATATACGTACTGCCACGTCTTGTGCTAGACTTAGTTTCATACAGTTTAAAGTGGTCCATAGAGCTCACCTCTCTAGGAGTAAACTGTCTAAAATATATCCCAATGTTCCTGACGTGTGAAAAATGCAAACTTTCGCCATGTAACCTCAGTCATATGTTTGCACTCTGTCCCAAACTGCAGAACTTTTGGAACTCTTTCTTCGAAACTATGTCCAACGTTCTTAAGATCAAATTAGATGTCTGTCCTTTAATTGCCATCTTTGGTGTTCCATCTCAGCATCAGCCTCTGAACCATAAACAAGCTAGTGTTGTGGCCTTTGCATCGTTACTTGCTCGGCGCAGAATACTGTTTTCTTGGACCTCTCCACAGCCCCCCTCTATATCAGTCTGGCTTAAAGATTCAATCTTCTTTTTAAAACTTGAAAAAATCAAGTACAACATCAAAGGCAGGGGTGACTCATTTTTGGGAAAATGGACACAATTTATTACCTACTTCAATGATGTACGCACCCTGGTGGTGGATTGAGGAGAGGTGGACTGTAATTCCTGATCATCTTACCCCTTTTTTTGTTGTTGTTGTTTTGGGTTTTTATGTTTGTTAGTTTTTCCTTTTGTTTGTTTTGTTTTTTTTGTTTGTTTAGTTTTTTTTGTGTTGTTTTTTTTTCTTTTCTTTGTTTGTTTGTTTATTGTTTTTTTGTTTCCCCCTTTCTTTTGGTTTTGGCTGTGGTTGTTTGTTGGGGTTATGTAAAATGTAAATTTTCAATAAAAATTCTATGATCAAAAAAAGGTTTAGGGTTATGTACGATAAGCGTGTTTTATTACCTGATTTCACAACTTTCCCTTATGATTATTAAGACTATTCATGTATATATGCATATAGTTGCTGTTGATGTGTTTTGTAATGGAAAATATGAACGTGCCTGCTTTTGATGTTAGGATGCAACTTTCCTGTATCATATGTGGACTGAGTAATAGCAGAAAATTGTATTTTATCAAATGTTGTTGGAAAACTGTAAAGAGGCAGTGTCAGTAGTTATCATTGTCTGGTGTTACACAGGTTGGCAACTTCTGTACGAGGAATTGATGACCAGAATAAATGTAAAATTTCTTCAAAGAATCCTTGATTCTTTGTGTGATGACGAACTATTTCCTCACAATAAAACAAACTTATTGGTAATCGATAACTTCATGGAATCTGCCAGTAAAACGAGGAAGTAGAAAACGCTTTTACAAAATACACCCACCACAGAAATCTGATAGCCAATTACAGATCAGCATACTAGCTCGTCAAATGTGTCAGGGTAACAGCAAGTATTTTTTAGAATGCTTTATCCATGCCGTCTCTAGACCTTACAGATATTTATTTGTTGACCTGTGTTGGAAACTCTCTATTCTCTATTCCCTCCGATATGTATAAGAATGTTTAGGTTATAGTTTAAGTTATGTCTCATGAACTTTTCTGACCTGTCTGTTGTGTATGTGCCAGTAAACATGAACTTCCTATTTTCTGCTAGCGAACATATACCATATATGAGCAAAACCTGTTGTACTTTCTCGTATTGCCTAAGATGTTTTTCACGTACGTGGCCAGACAGTTTAAGTGCTATATTATTTCCACACAGCAGTAAACCTATGCACGGCTATTTGTACCTACATAAACCTCTGTTATTCTACAAATAAATCAGAAGTCTCTCTGAACTGAGCTGGTTGCCAGTGTGTTCATTTAGACTCTCTCCGGGCCCGTATACGCTCTGAGGCAAACCACATCCGCGCGGTAGCATAGAGGAGAGAAATACTCCACTCTTAATAAAGAACGGCTGAAGGCTGACAGAGGAAAGGTGAAGATAAAGCTGTTATTTGCTTTAATCCTAACAAACTGGTGTCAGAAGTGAGATTTCTCCAGATCAGGGTAAGTGATCATTCATTTTGTTCGCTTCCCTGGTGTGGTGAATTTCCGAAACTTTAAATGTGAGTGATTGTCTTGTCTTAGAATAATATGTACTCTCTCAACATCAAGCCTACCTTATATTAGAAATAGTATTATTTTCCCATTTGCGCTTTTGCGGTTTGCCAGGGAGTGTATTTTTTTTGTAAGTTTGGTGTTAAGTGTTTTGATTCCAGGCATGGGAGGGTCGTCCTCTACCCCCGTTCCCCCGTCCCCGGGAATGACTCCTCAGGATTGGGTGGAAGCCATTTCTGGGGGTTTATATACTGTTCCATATCTTGATTGTTTGAATGGATGGTCAATGGCATGTTCTCCCCAGTTACAAATTATATCTCTTTGTGGCTCTTTTGAACCTCACGTTCTAGCACAGATTAAACGGATAATTTATGACGGTGAAGGAGATCCAGTTTGGGATTATGAATATATGTCTAAATGTTACATGGAATGGTTAAGTCTTCTTCCCTATAGGAACAAACATTATAATGTTAAAACTAAATTACCCAAGGCGTTTACTGTTAATGAAAAAACACCGTGAGCACTTCCACGAAAAACTGAAAGCCCCACCTCCTTATGTAGAGCAAACACACACACGAGTCTCACGCTTCGAAAGCCACACACGCAACCAGGAAGAAAAAATCTCTCTCTCCGCCGCCTCCTCCTCCTGGTCTCGCTGCTGCCGCTATATGCTCTCGCGAGAACACGGACTCTGACTCCGTTTCGTCTACTGATAGTGACGTAGGCATCAGACCTGACCCCCCTTCGGGTCCTTCTTCAATGTCCACTTTTCCTCAGCCTACTAACGTTGCCATGGCATGGCAAGCGAAAGGAAAAGAAGGTTTTCATGTTTCTTCCGCTTCCTTATCAGATCTCACATTCTGCGCACAGGCTATTAACGTGCATAATCCAAAAAAGGAACCCGTGAAATGGGTTAACGCTTTGTTATGCAGCGCTCATTTACAGTTAACTGGACCAGATTATCACTTCCTCATTCGCAGCGTGCTTAAAGATGAATATGATGAGGAAAGCTTGTTAGAAGCTGTTGAAGCGCTTAAACATTCGCATGATAATTCCACCCTCGCTGGAACCGAGGATAAGGAGAACATTACCACCGTCATAATGGATGGAGGGGAACCCGATACTCCCTGTACTTCCAAAATCAAGCAAAAGAAGAAAATGTAATGACTCTCTATTGGGCTGATGAGGAAAACGTTAAAAAAAAATTAAGAACGATTTGCTGCAGTATTTAGCTAAACTGAGCTCCGCTGCACAGGATTTAACTCAAGTCACTGCTTTAACTATGGGGAAGGGTGAAACTGTCCCTAAATTTTTTGAGCATTTCACCACACAATGGCGACATGTTGCACTAATGAATTATAATCCTTTAAATGCTAACATTCCATTTGTAAATATGTTCTTATCCTGCTGCCCACCTCGCGTGCAGCAGGCACTTAAGATGTATTGTACTGATAGGGCTCGGATCCCTGTTACTGAATTCGCTACTAAGGTTTGTCAATTACACCCTGATGGTCTGTTGAGTGATGCATGTCTAAAAAATATAGCTGCCCTGATGCACGACCCCGCTGAGGACACTGATAAAAAGTGTTCGCAGTCTCTGATACTTCAGGTAACGCTGAAGGAGCCAGCGGGGGTGTGGGCAAAGAGACCTGTCATTATTGCAAAAAACCCGGCCATTGGGCACGGGAGTGTAGATCTAAACAGTGCGATCAGCAACAGGCATGTAACCGTGGCAGAAATGGAGAAAGCGGAAGAGGTTGTGGTTGTTTTGTGCAGCGTGGACCTATGCAGTTTCATGTCCAGCCACAATCATATCAACCTAGTTTTTATCACCCATCAGCTCATCAATTTGCTCCTCGTCCCGTTCCTGCAGTGGCAGGGATGGCTAGGCCTCAACCACAAAACCAGCAAGGAAGTTTTCCACCTCCTCCTCCTCCTGTAGCGGGCCCTTCTCATGCTCCAGACTTTTATTATCATAATCAATAGGGGTGCCCACAGAGCTCTTGTGACCCAGTGTGCCGTTCATATTTAAACGTAGCTTTCAATTCACCACAAATTAAGAAGTTACCCATGATCGAACTGAACGTCTCAGGTATGGTATATGACTTTTTGTTGGATACTGGGGCTACTCTGTCTTCAACTGGTCATTCATACACTGGGCCATTAACCCCATATTCCGTGAGCTCTGTGGGAATAGAAGGGGTAGTGACTGAGCAGTACGTTACACCGCCGTTGTTTGTACATCCATGTTTGGATCCTGAATTACTTTTTCAACATCAATTTGTTAACATGCCAGAGTGTCCTTTCAATCTCTTAGGTAGAGACCTCATGAGTAAATTGCATCTCACTCTCGCTTTCTCTGGCTCTAAATTAGTAGTTTCTACACCTCTGCTTTCTGAAACCGCAGTTAACCACCCTAAATCAGCTGTACAATGTGTTTCACTCTCTCTGTTTTCTCATTCTGAGTCACCAGATCTGAGGTTGAGTTGCCTGCTAAATTCGCTTTGGGCTGAACATAAAGACGAGGTCGGGTCTGTGCGCTGTGTACGTTATCAGGCTAAGTTGAAACATTCTAATCCTGTTTATGTAAAACAATATCCTCTCTCTGAATCCAAGGCCTGTGGCATTGACGTCATAGTAAATTCATTACTCCAACAAGGCGTATTAAAACCCTGTGTAAGTACTTACAATACACCTGTTAATCCTGTTCCAAAACCTGACGGTACGTGGAAATTCACACAAGATCTCAGAAGAATTAATGAGGTTGTAATTCCAAGCTCACCTATTGTACCTGATGTACCTACTATCATAACCCTAATTAAATCTCACCATGCATGGTTTAGCATGGTGGACTTGTGTTCTGCTTTTTTTAGTGTTCCCGTGGCAGAGGAGACGCAGCTGCTGTTTGCTTTCATGCATAGGGGACGACAGTTGACATGGACTCATCTTCCACAAGGCTACATTGACTCACCAGCTGTGTTCTCACGAGTGTTCAGAGACTCATTACAAGACTTACAGGTAGCTGATGATTCCCATGTCCTGCAGTATGCAGACGATCTACTCATCACCTAGGAAACGGAAGAGGGCTGCTGGACTGCAACCTGTCGTCTCTTACAGCACTTGGCTGTGAAGGGTTTCAAGGTGTCCAGAACCAAACTACAGCTCTGTAAAACTGAAGTCAAGTATCTAGGCTTCCTTCTTTCCAAAAGGACAATGACGGCTCTCTGATGATCGTATAACTGTGGTCAAAACCTCGCAGTTACCTGCCACCAAACAAGCAGTTCTAGCTTTCTTGGGACTCATTAACTATTGTAGACAGTGGATCCCTGACTGCTCTTATTATGACAAGCAGCTTAGGGACGTGGTGGAACATTCTGACCCTCTGTTGTCACCGGTCACACACACACACCCGAGACTGTGGCGGCCTTTGAACATCTCAAAATGTCTCTCTGTTCAGCACCCGCATTGGGGCTGCCTGATTATAATAAACCGTTTCACCTCTACACTCATGAACACTCAGGTGTGGCCTCCGGAGTTTGGCACAGAAACATGGGGGAGGGTTTCGCCCTTGTGCTTATCTGTACAAGACCCTAGACGCCATGGCTGCCGGACTTCCCGCGTGTCTGCGTGCAGTGGCTGCCAGTGCTGTTCTCGTCACGGATGCAGAATGATTGGTATTATCACACCCTTTGGTTTTTCACACCACACATCAGGTAAAACAAGTTCTCTCAAACATTGAAACACAACACATGACTGCTCAACGTAGAAGTGGTTTTGAAACAATTCTCTGTTCTACTGCTAATTTAACCATAAAGTGTTCAACAGCACAGGATACCATCACGCGTGCCCTTCGTCGGCTTCTAAATTCACAGGATGACACTGAGCCTGTGAAAAATGATCATGATTGTTTAACAGAAATCGTAACTTCGTGTAGTATAAGAAGTGATTTATCTGACATTCCTCTCACACAAAGCGAGTATGTTTTTCTAGAAAGCTTGTGTTCAAAACCGGCTGATGGTGTTTTTCTGTGTGGTTATTCTGTCTGCACATTACCAGATGTGGTACACGAAGCGCACCCTTTAATTCAGCACAACAATTTTCTTGTGAAACATTGTAATTTAATATTCCACTACACATGCAAATGCAACATATCTAGAGAGTTAACACATTGCCAAAGCCTGATCGTTTAGCTGCTTTCCTGATGCTAAAATTAAAGAATGGAATTCACGGATCACGTTACCGGACTGAAAAACAGGCTGAAACTGTTTTGCAGGATATTGAGTACCGTCTATATAGAGCGCAATAAACTCTGCATTGTAATCTTAAAATTTTTTAAGGGTTTTTATTGTACGTTCCGCTTAAGGCATCGTTGTCTACCATTCCATAGATAATGGTTTTAGGTAACAGTCCAAGGAAAAGGTTTTCTTGTGAACAAATTTGGCTCACTGCAGCTAGACTGAAGGTCTTCATACAGACTCTTTTGATCGGGTACTTGGCTGTGGCACTGAGAAGTACTTACCCATGACTGAGTTTTATAGAAGGTGAGATGGTAACTTTCTTCACAAATAGAGAAGCTTTGAGTATTTTCAGAATGAAATTTGCATTTCCTTCCTTCACCAAACAAAATTCATCTTTACTGCGAACCATTTTAATCCTCAAATTGATACCATTCAGTAAACATTATCCTGAAAAAATATATATCAGTGAATGTGTCCAATCAGGTCAAAGGTGTTGCTTTCAGCACTGAAACGGGCCCTTTTTTTGAGACCTTCCTTTCGACCGTCTGGATCTGTGGCATCCATATGCTCCACTGTGTCTTTTTAGAATAGTCTGGTGCAAAATTGTGTTTCCAGGGTATTTTCCATATTTGAGAAGACTTTCAAAGGTAGCACGGTATGGGTATGTACTACTAGGTTGAGTAATAAGATGATCCATGACATCCACTTGTGAAAAAAGTGAGGCTATAGACTAGTTAACGACCCCAACCTTTGCATCATTAGCTATGTTGGAACCATTGAGGTACATGATTTTACAGGCTAAATGTAAAAAATTGTTGTTCAAGTCAAGGTAATTCTCCCCATTTCCAGATACGTAGAACTCCAGGGGCCCATTGTCTGTAAGAGCAGAAAGTGGAGGTATTTTGACATAAGTGTACTTTTTGATACTCGTTTGGGTATAAGGTAATGTGAAAATATCCAATTCTGTCTTAGTACACTCTGAGGATAGACTGTGTAATGATGTTTTTTTGTGATAGATGGATGGATGCCTGTTGCCTCTCTGTTCAGTCTTTTCATACTGTTCTTGATTTTAGTAACCTTACGTCTTTTATTTGGAATCACGTGTCAACGCCTTGGGGGCGTTTTAGATTTTTTACGTCCAAGGAAAAGGTTCTCTTGTGAACAAATGCGGCTCCCTGCAGCATTTTTTTTTTTTTTGCCTTCAGTCTTTTCTCGCAGTCAGAATAGACGTGGCATGTTTTGAAGTTTCCCCATGTATGTTGTTGGTCAGCGGGTTCCAGAGATGAGTGAAAGGTCCAGTAGTCCACAATGTCTTCATACACACATTCGCTGAAAATGTCTTTGGTTTTCTCTTTGACTTCGTTCACAACGGTTTTGATGCGATGCTCATCTCACCATGGTTTTGATGTGATGCTCATCTCACCATTCACACGATTGCTTCGGCAATACCTAGAATTTTTTCTGGGGATGGAGTGTGTTTGATACCACACAATTTCAGACCTCTTGCCAACCTGTATTTGAACAATGGCTTAAACAGTTTTTTCACCAATCTGTAGGCGTTTAGAAGAAGATAGTACTCACCAGGATCAAACAAACATGAGAGTTGACTCGGATGATCAATCGCACACCTGTGGCAGTTGTCCTTCAGATCTTGATCGAAAATTCTGTCCAATAGTTCTCCCGTAACCGTATGTATGATGGCTATCTCAGTGTTGGTTATACACCCATCAGTTTCATCATTCGTTGTCAGATAGGTCAGATTTCTTTTTCCTAGGTTTTCGCCATCTTCAAAACCCAAACTGGTCACATCATCATCAGTGTTGAAAAAATCATTTCTGAGTTCATGAGCCATATCACTTGTTGATGCTCAGAATGCTTTGACTCAATATGTAATCAGACTCATTTTATACATCATGCAGGAGGAGTCTTGGGGAAGGTTGAGTTTCTGCTCAAAAGTAGTATATTGCTGATCTCAGAAGAGATCTTGTAGCCTTACTTTTATTTTCACTGTTTCTTCCATCCAAATTTTTGGAATAATTCATTGATTTGTTGGAAGTAGTGTTGTAGACTGTGCCAGTGGGTTCGTTCATAGCTCACTTCACAGTTCTCTTTGTTATCAGATGCATAGTCACCGGTTAATACAGCAATGCAGTGTAGTGAAACCTGTTTCTTGGAGAAATTTTTTGCTCTGATGTGATATTTGCCTTGCAGAGATGTACCGCTCCATTTACGCCTGTACGCATCCGGTGCAAAAAAAATCCATTCAAACAATGTAGTCAAAATCCTTGCACCATTATCTGAACTTTTTCCCAGTCACACTCATCAAAAGTTGCAGTCTCAGTAGCATGGCTCCAGTGGATGTGACCAGGGGCCGAGAACTTGAAAAGAACAAAGTCTCCTTTTTCTTAATCGAGAAAAAAATAATAATAATCCGGCTGTACAACCATTTGACATTACCCAATATTGAATCTTTTCATGCTCAAAATTTTTTTCTAATCTTCTCAAAGTAGAGTGAACTTTTTTTCGGTGCATTAGGGCAAGCAGCAGCCATGTTGAAAGCTCATAAAGGTTGTTCTACATACAGAGTATTTAAAATCAAGAGGGTGGGTGTGGTCGTCGTCTTCTTCTAAAACATTATGGTGTATATACTGCCACCTACTGGCTGGAGCATTTTAATTTCTTTCGGTCTGATTGGTCAGGGGGTATCTTCTGTGTGTGTGTGTGTCATATTTTTGGTTGGATGTGTATGGAAATTCTTTATTAATCATTTACTTATTATTTCATCAGGCTTATGTCTGTGTGTGTGTGGTGGTGGGGGGGGGGGGGGGGTGTTTGGTTTGAGGGGGTGCACCAGAACCAGATTTAAAGTTTACTGTTGACAGTAATAATTTAGCAATGACCTAAATATTTATCAGATGTGTGGGAACACAACAGATTACAACAAACCTAACATTATTTATCTTTAACCTACACCTGTACCTGTCAAGAGAAGTATGATTGATGATCACCTCTTGACCTACTCCTCTAAAGATAAGTATGATTGATGATGATTACCTAGACCTGGCTCAGGAGTGTTAGCCTTTTATAGAGAGGGTATATATATGTATGTACATGTGGAATGCACATGAATGTATTGATATATGTGAAAGAACACACGCAACATTATTTATCTTTGACCTACACCTGTCAAGAGAAGTATGACTGATGATGACCTTTGACCTAGACCCGTCAAAATAAGGTTTTATAATTTATATGTCTTAATAATGAGTTTGGTATTAGCCAATCAGATGTGGCTACATCATTATACAGGAACTAGTTTGCTGTTTTGTTTATGTTTAAGGCAGCATGCTCGAAGGCTCTGGTGTGGATGGTTGTTGCACTGGGCAAGAGCATAACTCAGTTGTTGTAAGTTTGTGCTTAACAAGTAAGTAAAGTTCCTGCAATGGATTCTCTTTGTTGTGTGCTTCTCTTCATGCCGCCCCGGACACTTATAAGACAAGACAAGAGCACAACAATATGTATAAATAGTGAATATTGAAGACCATTGTCTCTTTATGAATTGATTTTCTAGAAATCTGTTGAATATTAAACATCTGCATGAGTATTTAAATAAATAAATAAGTAAATATGCAAGTAATTAATATATGTTCTACAGTATGTAACTTTAATTTTTTTAAAATTATTGAGAGGAGTGCCCTTTGGCCCCGATTTGAGCACCTCCCCCCCAAAATGTGGAAGGAACTGCTAAACATTTTTAAAGTGAAATCAGATCACGTAAAGAAGTCTGAGGTGCATCAATGTTCATTAATGTATGTTTTAATCAATGTGGACGTATGCTCAGTCACCGCTGACTAATTTATTTCTGGTTGCTTTTTTATATGCAGCAGTGGGGAAAGAATGGAGCAGTGCTAGTTCCCTATCAAAGGGAAGTCGACGTTGCGTATAACAATATGGGAGCGTCCTTGAGCGTGCGACCGGTATCTGAAGCTTGTGTAAACTCATGCCTCTATTTCTAGCAAGTTGTGTTTCAGAGCCTCGCGTATCAGGTCTAGGGGATCTCTTATGGATCTGGAAGAGGAGTCAAAGATGAGTGCTGCTCTATCTCTTGCTCGCATTGCGACTCCTCCTTCCGCTATGGAAAGCCAAAAAAAGGGAAGAAAAAAACATACACACAAAAATAATAGTAATAATTCCTCTGTGACTCCGAGGAGCCAGAATGGTGTACTAAAAATTGAGAGCAGCATATAAAGAGCTGCTTGAAGTGATTACTAAGGCTGGATGAGCTTTTTTCTCCCCAGTGAAAGTAAATCCCTCAGACTGTAGAAAACTTCCCTTTCTTCCAGAAGTGCATAACAACATATCAGGCTTCTTGGGGAAAACCATGTATAAGCCATATTTATAACCCCATGATGTTGGATTATTCGGCCATTGTGGGGAATGAACGGCATGGCTATTTAGCTATGTGAAGGTGCAGGAGGTGCTTGCGAGCTACCTCTCTCCATCGACGGCAGATATTTTAGGGGGTCCGGCTTTGCCATCCAAGCCACCGTTTAAGGCCACCGTGGCATTGGTGGGCAAGGACTATGCAGTAGTAGTCTTGCATGTGGGTTACTGCAGACAGTGACAGTGTTGCAAGCCTACCAAGCAGACCTGCTGAGTGAGCACAACATATGGCGGCATTCAGCCAGTTCCTTCCCTGTTGTGTCGAGTTCAGTGCCAGCACTAGTGCGAAGGAGACACAGAAGGCGAGTATGAAAGCCCGTTAACCCCTGCAGACAGCTAGGGGAACCGGGTGGCCACAGTCGCGGCCTGCTACTAGGCCTGATCTGAGAATGGTCATAAAGGCCAAGCAGACAAAGAAGAGCGGTCCTGAGGGCCCGTGGAGGGACGTATCAGGGGACATGAGGTTGTTAGGGCAATTAGCCCCCAGTGCTACTGTAGGGCCTCCCCTAGCCAAGGCTGTCCCAGGTTTTCAGTGTTCTCTGGTCAGCAAACTGTCACAGGGCATCGAAAATCTGACGCTATCCCTCCAATAGAATGTGGAATAGTTAACGTCACTAAAAGACTGTCTGGCAGCATTGAAATTACTGCCAAATGTATCTCCATGGGTTCTGTCTACCGTAGAAAAGGGTTACCAGGTCCAGTTTAGATCTCAACCTCCCAGGTTCAGAGGTGTGCTCATCACAGTAGTCAGCAAAGATCAGAGCCTGACGCTAGCACAGGTATTAAGATCCCTCTTGGAGCCATAGAACATGTACACTGTTCAATGAGGGAGGGAGGTTTTTACAGACAAAAAATAGTGGAGTATGTGGGCAATTTAAAATCCGCGTCATCTGAACTGTACTCTTCGGACATACAGGTTCAAGATGCTGACGCCCAAACTTATCGTTCCACAGATTCAGTTTGAAGACTGGTTTGTGACGATAGATCTAAAAGGTGCATATTTCTACATGGAATTGTCGCTAGCTTTATCCCCTCTCACCTTCACAAAGTGCATGGACGTCATTCTGGCTCCAGTGTGAATCCAGGGCATCCATGTACTAAACGACCTGGATGACTGGTTATTTCTAGCACGATCCAGGGAACTGGCGGTTCAACATCGAGATTTTTTCTCACCCACATGAAGAGCTTGGGACTCAGGTTGAACCTCAGAAAAGTATGCTTTCTCCAGTGCAATGGACAACTTTTATTTATAAGGATATAAGGGTTATAAGGATTCTACTACGATGAGGGCGTTTCGATCCCCAACATGCGTAGGGTCAATCCTATCATAATTGAGCAAGGTAAAGCTGGATCTTGGCATCCCCTCCAGTCTCTATTGGGGACTATTGGAGTTTATGGGCAGCGAACGTCATATCATTTGGCCTATTGCAGGAGAACGTTTCAGTGGTGGCTGAGAAGTTGGGGGTTTCTTCCAAGGAGGAAACCTCTGAGAGTAATCAGTGTCATGCGGCGATGCCTACATGCTCTGGGAATTAAGTGTCCCCGGTTTCTTGCCTTGGGTTACATTCTAGGGGTGTCTCCTTAGCGCAAGGCGGTAATGACAGACACCTCCCTCATGGGCTGAGCATGGTCTTAGACAGCTGTCCACTTCACGGTCTCGGGAGTGGCCCTCATCTGGAGTGACATATAAACTGCCTAGAAATGTGGGCCATATTTCTACCACTGAAATTCCTTCTTCCTCAATTGAGAGATCACCATGTGGTCTCATATATTATGTCTGCGCCCCCTGTTCAGGCAGGCACAACTAATTCTGCTGTGGGCAGAGGGAAAGTTTTGTCAGTGAGTGCAATGTACGTTCTGGGCAACTGGAATGTGGGGGCAGACATCCTGTTGAGGCAGGGGCTGAGGCCTAGGGATTGGTGGCTCCATCCACAAGTGGTGGAGTCCATATGGTGGAGGTTTGCCAAGCCGGACTGCACATGTTCGCCTCCAAGGAGACGACACACTGTGATTCACCCACACTCCTCCCGCACAATTAGGGCTGAATTCCATGGTGCACATGTGGCCGAGGTCACATCTGTACGCTTTTCCCCTGATCACTCTGCTCCCACAATTCTAACGAGAGTTCGCCAAGACAGTCTTTGTCTGCTGCTAGTAGCACCTTCTTGGCCAGCTCGAATATGGTTCTCAGAGATAATATAGAGCTAGATGGCACTCCTTTGGAGATTCCCATCCGCAGGGTTCCACTGTAGACCCAGTGAACTGCACTATAGCTACAGTCTTGGAGTTTTTAAAGAACGTTTCTCAGTGGGGTGGGCTCCTTCTACAATCAGGGTTTACATGGCCGCCATTTCGGCCAGCCACGCCCCTGTTGATGGAGCCTCTGTGGGGCAACATCCTCTAATTTCGAGGTTCATGCATGGTGTCAGGCGGCTGAGGCTCATCTGCAGGATGCGCATACCTTCCTGGGACCTTTCTGTGGTCCTGGAAGGTCTGTCAGGGGCCCCATTTGAGCCCTTAGAGTCAGCCTCTGAGAAGCTATTGACTCTAAAGGTAGCTCTTCTGCTGGCCCTGACATCTCTCAAGTGAGTAGAAGATCTAGAAGCTCTCTTCCTTCCTGCCTTGACTTTGCCCCTGGCTTAGCCAAGGCCTTCCTGTATCCTAGGCCGGATTATATTCCTAAAGTGCCTACATCAGCTGCCCACCCTGTGGTGTCGCAGGCTTTCTGCCCTCCTCCGTTCCTCACACAGAAACAAAAGAGGATGCACCTGCTGTGTCCAGTAAGGGCTCTCTATACTTACGTCCACTGTTCCAGCCAGTGGCGTAGGTCGGAGCAGCTGCTGGTATGTTTTGGCGACAGGAGAGGTGATGCTGTGTGAAAGCAGCGCATCTCTAATTGGATAGTGGAAGCAATGTCTATTGCTTATGAGGCGCGCACTCTTGCTACGCCTCTGGGCATAATGGCTCATTCCACTAGGGCCGTTGCCTCCTCGAAGGCTTTGTCCAAAGGAGTATCCTTACAGGATGTGTGTGCTGCTGCATGGTTGACTCTGCCACACACATTCATTCGTTATTACAGCCTGGATATTCATTCCACCCTGGGCTCGAGTGTCTTGCAGTGACTTTTGGGCTTGGTTCTTTTTGAACAGGCCATACCCTCAGTATGATGGAGTGGGTATTCTTGTTCCAATACTGTTATGCTAAATGCAACGTCGGGCTTACTTTGAAAGGGAAGTCTGGGTTACACATGTAACCCTGTTCCCTTTGAAGGGAACGAGATGTTGCATAGCTTTGTCATACCAGGACAGGCCTGTGAATTGCGTCTTTGCTTCAGATAATAGAGGCTGATGGTTCACACGTGCCATATTTATATCATGTGACGTGCTTAATTGCCACGTCATCTGATCATGGCAGGCCTATAAATAGAGGCATGGTTTTATACAAGCTTGGGATACCGGTCATACATACAAGTGCACTTCAATACTGTTACGCTAAACACAACATCTTGTTCCCTTCTCAGGGAACAGGGTTACATGCATAACCCAGACATTAAGGTAAGTTAAATTACATATATACACACGATATACAGTTCATAAATAGCAAATCAGACAGATTGAGTGTGACACCTAAGCAGCCTCCTGTGTGTCTCTGCTCTGCCCACCACTGGCTAAATTCCCTACATTGGTGGAGGATACAGGCATGAGCACAGACCCACCCACCTTAGGAAAAAAAATAAATAAATAAAAAAAGATGGATCCCACGCTACAGCATCTCCTGGAAACTAATCTCCAGCAGCAGGCCATGACGCAGCAGCTCACCCAAAGCCTGCAGGTCACGACCTGGGAGCTTATTGCCCTGAAAGCTAGGCCCCCAACAGCCACTACGTCTCTCCCTGATCCCGGCCAAGAGGCCCGGCGCCTGCTTCCCCCACCAGATGACACCAGAGGACAACATCGAGGCCTACCAAGGCCTACAAGAGGCCTTCATATGGGTCGCCCACCGCGATGACTGGGGAATCGGCGAGTGGCCACATATCCTCAGCCTGTTGCTGGCACGCACGGCCTACTACGCCCTTTCTCTGGCGGAAGCAGCAAACTATGGAGAAGTAAAGAGGGAGATCCTGGCATAGTGTGGGCGAATCCCCCACCAGGTGGCAGAGTTCCCCTGGTGGAACTACAGGCGTGGGGTCAAGCCACACAGGCAGATGGATGCCCTCCTGTGCATAAACAAGAGGTGGCTCCAACCAGACCTGTATATTGCCACCGAGGTGGCAGAGAAGGTGGCCATGGATTGATTCCTGAGAACTCAGAACCCCAGGCCATGGGGATGCAGGTGCCTGGGACGCCCAAGGAACTAGTAAGTGCCCTGGAATGCACCTCAGCCCTCCTAGAGTATTCCCGCCATGCCGGCCCGAATGCCAGCTCTCCACTCCAGGGAGGAACCACTGAAGCCAGCCCATCTATGGGACGCCCAGGGACGAGCCCATGGCAGTGGAGCCAGACCCGGGGATGTGGAAGAATGCCCAGAAACCCTGGCTGACAGGATGCGCCCTCCACAAGCCGGACCCGCCAAGAGCGCCTACCATGACTGAGTGGCTCGAGTGAAGTCCATTTACTGCCCTGTTGGACTCAGTTTTTTTTTTAAATAGGATAATGTGGGGTTTGCATTTTAGGGGTTAGTTAAGTGTTCACAGAAGAGGAGGGTCTTTAGCTTTTTTTTTTTGAAGATTCTGCTGTAACAGATTCTGCTGTCTGGATTGAGGTTGGAAGTTCATTCCACCACTGAGGGACAGTTAGTGTGAATGTTCTGGAAAGGGACCCTGAGCCACCCTGTGTAGGCACTACTAAGCATCAGTCATGAATCGATTGCCCTGTTGCTCTGTTTCCCTGCTCCGATGAGGGTGTCGCTCTGCCTTCATGCTCCGATGAGGGCGTCACCCTGCTTCCCTGCTCCGCTGAGTACAGTGCTCTGTTTCCCTGCTCCGCCGAGGACGTCGCTCTGCCCTCATGCCCAGCTGAGGTCGTCGCTCTGCCCTCATGCCCAGCTGAGGTCGTCGCTCTGCCCTCATGCCCAGCTGAGGTCGTCGCTCTGCCCTCATGCCCAGCTGAGGTCGTCGCTCAGCCCCCCCTGTCCAGCTGAGGTCGTCGCTCAGCCTCCCTGTCCAGCTGAGGTCGTCGCTCTGCTTCCCTACGCCACCAAGAACACCGTGCAGTTTCCTGGCTCTGCTCGGGACATTCAGCCCAGGGGGCAGGGGCCGCCAATGAACTGGGATGACTCATGGCACTCCGGGAGAGGTGCCTTTGGGGGGGGTTCTGTCACGATTCCCCCTTGAAGCAGCGTGCTCTAAGCGCGAATGCGCGAGCACCTGCTTTTCCGCTGTTGACCGTAGTGACATTGGGACACGTGTGTTTTGTTTATGTTTGTCATGTCTCCTCCCTGTTCCGTCATTGGCTGGGAATTCACGTGGGTCTGTATTGCTCCCAGCTGATAGCAGTTTACACGCTAATCATGTCCGCATATTTACCGCGCGCTTCCCAGCACACAAGGCAAGGAAGATTGAGAAGTCGTAAATAGTAAGTAAGTGTTTAGCGTTAGTTTAGTTCGCGCCATAGCCATAGCCATAAGCGAGTTCGCGCTGGATTATCCGCTTCCAGTCCCTCGCCTTAGTTCGTGTCTTGTTTTGTTTAACGACCTAGATTCCTGCCTTGCCCCGTGTATGCCTGTTTGCCAATCGCCTGACCTCTTGCATGTTTATGGATTACGTTTTGGATCACGTTTAGGATTTGTCTGCCTGCCTGTCTCTTTAAATAAACAACTGTTATCCTGCACTTGCATCCGCCTTATCTCTGCTCCGTCACGATTTGTGACACTGTGCATCCACCCACAGTTATTCAAGTTAACATGAAACCAAAACTGATCCTATTTAGTATGTCTTGGTCTTATAGTACATGATTAATAAGTTCCCATTATTCCAAATAAGCAAAAACTGTGTTTTTTATATTAAAAAAATTATATTGAGCCATGAAAGCCATTTTATATTGATTTTTCACAACAGGGATTATCAATTTTATTCTTATTATTGTCACGATTTCCCCTTGCACTAGCACGGGAGCACAACGCCTGCTCTGGGTTTTATAGTGACATTGACTTTGATTACATTCTACACATGCATCTGTTATGATTTGTGTCCTGTCTCCGCCCCTGTATTGTCATTTGTGCCCCTGTATTTTTTTGTGTTTCACCCCTGATTGTTATTTAAACCCCTTGTGTGTTTATGTTCAGTGCAAAGTATTACATGAGTGTTATCACCGTGCCAATGCTTTGTTTCTCATATTTTGTTTCATGGTTTTGATCTTGTTTATAGCCTAGTGTTCTTTGATTCTAGTTTAGCCTCGTCTGTGCCCGTTTGCTGAGTGCCTGACCCATTGCCTGTTTTTGATTAAGTTATTGACGTTAGGGAGACCAAGCAAACCATCCCAGCTTTGGATTCAATCCAGTTTCCCCAGTCGACTGTCATAGATCTCCCAGATCTCTATGATATGTTTTTTGGCTACCTTGAATATTTTCTTGTTGACTGCAAGTTCTATTTTGCTCGCCTAGCAGACCCCCAGCCCAACGAGAAACAATGGATCAAGTCCATGTGGTCCCAGCTCTTCAGCCCAGCCCGCCAGTGGATGCAGCTCCTAGTGGCCAAGGGATCCATGGAACTTGAGAATATAACTCAGTTTGTGGGACTATTTGTAATGAGGTTTGGGAGTCTAGGATCCAAGGATGACCTGGAACATCTTTTGGGGGGCTCAGCTTGGCAGATAAACCTCCCCTGCCATTCACCACCTATTATGAGCAGTCAAACAGGGTGACCTTCTCCCCAGAGATCCAGCCTGAGATCCACAAGGTGGTCTCATCTGCAGTGCTCCAGCCGGAGGTCAAGGTAGCAACCTCAGCTCCAGAGACCAAAGACCTACAAGGTGGCCTCAACCCCAGAGTTCCAGCCTGAGACCCATGAGGCAGTCTCACCTGCAGAGCTCCAGCCAGAAGTCAATGTGGTGACCTCGTGTCCAGAGCTCCAACCTGAGAACCAATAGGTGGTGTCCCCTGCAGAGGTCCAACCTGAGACCCACGAGGTGGTCTCACCACCTGATCTCCATCTAAAGGAGATCAACATGGCGACCTCATATCCAGAACTCCAATCTGAGACCCACGAGGTCTCACCTGCCGAGCTCCAGCCATAGGTCAATGTGGCAACCTTGGCCCCAGGGCTCCAGCCCAAGATGAAAGAGACAGTCTCACCTGCAGAGTTCCTGCCATCATGGCGATATCCCCCCCAGAGTTCCATCATGAGGTGGTCTCACCTGCTGAATTCCCATCAGAGGTCAACATGGTGACCTCCTCCCCAGCGCTCCAACATGAGACCCACGAGGGGGTCTCATCTCCAGAGTTCAAGCATGAGGTTAACAAGGCGACCTCAGCTCCAGAGCCCCACTTGGAGGTCAACATGATGACCTGATCCCCAGACCTCTAGCACGAGACCCACGAGGTGTTCTCATTTCCAGAACTCCTGTTGGAGGTCAAGGAGGAGACCTCCCACATCAGGTTCCAGTCAAAGGCAGACAAGGCAGCCTCCCAAGTCATATTCCTGTCTGAGGTCGACGAGATGGCCTCTCAAGTCAAGTTCCTGTCTGAGGTCAAGAAGGTGGCCTCCCAAGCCAAGTTCCTGTCTGAGGTCAAAGAGATGGCCTCCCAAGCCAAGTCATATTCCTGTCTGAGGTCGACGAGGTGGCCTCTCAAGCCAAGTTCCAGTCCGAGGGTGATGACACTGCCTCTCAAGCCATGTTCCTGTTTGGGAGTAATGATATGGTCTCCCAAACCCTGTTCCTGTCTGAGGGTGATGAGACGACCTCCCAAGCCAAGTACCTGTCTGAGGTCAACATCATGACTGACCAAGTTCCCACCTGAGGTGGATGTCATGACCAACCAAGTTCTGCTGACGCCTGAGTCTGCTGACGCGGCCAACCAAGTTCTGCTCACACCTGAGTCCGCTGACACGGCCAACCAAATTCTGCTCATATCTGTTTGCTGACATGACCAATCAAGTTCTGCCTTTCTGTTCCACTTACTTAGGACTTCGCTCTGCCTTCCTGTTCCACTGAAGCTGATGATCCAGCTTCCCACACCTGGGTGCTGCCTAGGGATCCCGTCGAACCTGCCCCAGCCTCATGCCTGCTCCTCGGCTCCATGAGGAGCCTGCTATCTGTGGGACAATGCCTACCTTGGGAACTGAGGGGCTGGGAAGACATTTTGCCAAGAGGGCAAGGATCACCGAGGGAGGGAGCGTTTTTTGGCCCTCCAGGAGTAGCGCCCTTGGGGGGTGGTGGTGGTGGTGGGGGGGTCTATGTCATGATTTCCCCTTGTGCTAGCATGGGAGTATGCAGCGCGCTCCAAAGCTTGAAGCGTGAGCTTGCGCTTCCGGGTTTTACAGTGACATTAACTTTATTTACGTTCTGCATGTGCATCTGTTATGATTTCTGTCCTGTCTCTGCCCATGTATTGTCATTGATTGTTTCCAGTATGTGTCATCGATGTTCTCAGCTGTTTTGCATTTCACCCCGATTACATTTGTTATTTAAACCCCTTGTGTGTCTATATTCAGTGCAAAGTATTACATGAGTGTTATCACCGTGCGAAGCCATTGTTCCTCGAGTTTTGTTTCATGATTTTGATCTTGTTTATAGCCAAGCGTGTATAAAAGGTGTGTACAATATAATCTTTAGTGTATAATAATTGACTATTTTTTTGTTCATAATAAGTGACTGTAGTATAGTTTTATAAATAATACATGTTAAATATTTCATGATGCCTTCTAAGAAATATCAATGCTATCATTAAATTATAACTATTGCTATTACTGTTATATAGGTATCATAGTAAATTCATACAACTTTATTATGGTTCAGCATTTTTTAATCATATATTAAATTCAGACCCATTATAATAGCCGCCTTCTGATCACATTACTGGCAGCATTATATTTCTGCCAAGGTCAATGTTTTGGAAATACCACACAAAAACAATTGCAATACCACATTTCCACATATTTCTTATAGTAAATTCCTGTCATATAGAAAGTGCTAATCCTTGGTAGTGGTAATCCTGTCATAGCTCTGTTCAAATGCTTTGGTATTACCACACAAAGATAATAAAAAAACCACATATGGCATCTAATGATAAATTCTTGAGATACTGTACAAAAGAATGTCCTGTGAAAATCCTGTCACAATTAGCTCTTCTCATTTGTTGTGTGTTAAGTTTTTGTTTTACTGCTGCAGTACCACAGGATTACCTCAGAATGTTTTTGGAAGGGGCAGTCAAAGATGTCCAGAATGGTGGAAAGCAAAAATGCTTTCTATATGAATCATCTGTACAGGTTAAACATTCTGCTACCGATCTGATATCTGAAAATCATTTGCAATTCCTCTGTAATTTTGCATTTTTGTTTGGGCATTTCGGCTTTGGTGTCATTTGCTGTTGTTGGTAAGCTACTGTTTGATGCCGCAGAGTGCTACGTTTAACACTAGTTCGTGCGCTTCCTGAGAGTAATGATTGACGGCTTGAGCAATAGTTGCCGCAGGCTTTGTACAATCGACCATTTGTGCCATGTGAGAGGTGGGATTTAAAGAGAGGGGTTAAGGAATGCAAATATGCGCACACAGAATGTATGCTAATGGCAGGGTTTCCAATTCCATGTTTTTTTTTTTTGCCCTGATTACATACTTTCAAAGCAGATTGACATAAATTCATGGTATTATATCTATAATGCATTTATGCTGTACATTGAGCATTTTAGGGGTGGGCATGTTGCTGATCAGTGATCAAAGTGTTGAAATCATTTTATAATATATTAGTTCATCTACAAATATAAACATTTGGATCAACATGACAATAAATGGTTTTATTTTACAACTGTTACTTAAGAAAATACATTAAACTATAATAAGTACTTCATCAACATTATTTATGTTTACAGATGTCATGTGGAAAAGGGTTTTGCTGGTCCCAGGCTATGAAGAGGCAGATTGTTGAACGCAATTTGCTGAGGACTTCACAATAATTGACTAAAGAAGTAATGCCCCGTGTAGAAGACACGTTCACAAACACTTGCCAAAACGTTCCAGTGCTTTCCAAACCTTCTCAAATTTTGCCAGAGCTTACCAACACTTCCCAAAACCTTTCAAAGTTTACCAACACTTCTCAAGACTCTTGTCAAAACTTACCAAAATGTGAACGATATATTTTGAAACATCTTGTCAAATTCATGAACTAAAGTAGTTATATCATACACTTTCTGTCAAACTGTCAATCAAAGTAGTGTGTGCTGAATTATGACCCTTTGTGCTTCCCTGGCTGACATTTCTGTAGGTAACCTAATTTATGACCGGGGTGGGGGTATCCCTATCGACTGTATCAGTGGGTCATTTTGGCACTTGAATGAAAAATTACTTTTTGTGGTATTGTTTTATATTAAGCTTAAGGATGGTTTGGGTGAAATACGTCTGAAAAAGTGTATCAAATGGTTAATATTGGACATACGTTTGGGGGATTTCGTTTGTGTAACCACATTGTTAGAAAAAGCATGATGTTTGAATGTGTACATATATGAGTAGAATATTTAAAAAACATTTTTTTTAAAAAAGAATCTGTTTAAAAGAATCACATGTATTACACGTCTTTCAAACATAACCCGTTCGGAGGTAAAAATGATTAAAAGAGCTTTTTAAAAGAATCCGTATTACATGTCTTCCAAAAACAAAGCCCTTAGGAGATAAAAACCTTTAAAAGAGCTATTTAAAAGAATCACGCATAGTACATGACTTCTAAACATAACCCTTAGGAGGTAACATTTTAAAGGATTGGCTAAAAGAATCGCCCATATTGTTTAAACTAGAAGATAAGTTTCCACAAAATGTCTTCCAATCGCTGGAAAAGCAGTAATGAAGTTAAAAACCGATTCATCTCTCTTTCTCTATACATTCTGCCCATCCACACACATGTTTCACCTGCAGACAGTTTCTGCAGATTGCGTAAATTTATGACCAGACTGTTCTATAGGCTATCTGCATCTAATTTATGACTCTTTGTGTTTTTCCTGACCCACAGTTTGTAGGGCACACTTATTTTATGACCAGGGGTGTGGTGTAATCCTATCAGTTTGTTATGATAATGAATTAGCGTCTGGGGGTGTTAATGACTATACGAAACCCCCACCAATACGTAAGCTCTATGTTTAAAAATGGATTCAGTCATACAGAAGTTTCTAAGATTGCGGCTATGTACCAGTGTTTGCGCTGTGTAATTTAGATGAATCATCAGTTTCTCATTTTAGCTCACCGCTAAAGTTTTGTTTTATTTTGAGGAATACTTCAAAGAGGAGATGTCTGTCTATCATAATAGTAAGTGTTGTTTTATTATTATTATGCATTATTAAGAATGTTTATTTATTTATTTATTTATTTATAAACGAATTATGAGAACTGTAGTAATGGTTAAACAGATCTCTAACGCTACAGCTAATGCTGACATTATGTCTATTCCGGACATCACTGACGAAATTAAGTTTCTGAACAAGGCAAGTGGTATGTACAAGGGTTATTATTTCTAAGTATTCATGCCTATGTATGATGTGTTGTGTATGTGTAGAATGATTATGCTTTTACATAAAGGATCGAACTCAGGTGGAGTAGCTTCATGAATCAGGTCAGATAACGCAGTGCTCAGTAAGTGTTGTAATAATTAGTTATTTGACGGTTATGTTTAAATGTGGTTTTATGCTGTTTTCTTATGTTTTTGTATGTTTGTTTGTTTACTGCTCAAGGATTGTCAAATCCTGTAAACAAGATCGATGCTCCAGAGTTCAAAAATCATGTGGTCGGTGCTAGAATGAATAAGTGTAAAACAGTTACGGTCACTCAGATCCATCCTTAAACTGCCATTTGAGAGACATAGGCTTAGAGACATCTACAAAGCCTAAGTGCAAGCGGTCAAAAAGTACCCCCGTTTCGGCAGACAGCATGTAGCATGTCTAAAAAAAAGAAGAGTGTTTTATCTTCCTAATTCATACTGATTTCCTAATTCATGTTTACTTTTTCAGAGTCAGTTGTGAATGAACGGGCTGCCACTGAACTGCACGATATAGACTCCATTTTGAGCTGGGATCATGAGTTGTTAGAATCGTGGGATGCTTGTGCATTTTCCCCGGCTCACAGAGAAACGTGTGCCAGCGAATGTCTGACTGCGGGAGACAACGACTCTGAGGCTCTACCTTCAAACTAAGAAGCTTACAGTCGCAAGTCGCCAGCAGTTATAGACAACAGAGCCTTATTTGAACTGCTAGAAACCGGTTTCAAGAGAGTCGAGGGGTGTATTGCGGACATTGAAAAGCATTTTGCTGTCGTCGAGGAGTGTCTGGACGACCTTGAGACGTAGCAGAATTTTTATAATCAATTTGTGACGCATACTTTACAATGAATGAATGAATGAATGCCTTTTATTGTCACTATACATATGTACAATGAAATTAAGAGCCACTCCTTTTTGTTCCGTGCAAACATACACATTCAATACACAAGAAGAATAAACAGATAATACACAGATAAATAAACAAGATAAATAAACAAAATAAATAAACAAGATATACAATATATGCAAGATAGATATGCAAGATAGATATTGGGGTGGATGGGGGAGGTACTATGAAATGCACAGTTTTGAGACACTATATACATATGCTGTGGACTCAGTACATGTGTTTGTTTATCATGGTAATAGCTTTCGGGAAGAAACTATTCTTAAATCTACTAGTCCTTGTTTTGATGCACCTGTAACGTCTCCCTGAGGGCAACAGATTGAACAGATCAAAGCCAGGGTGAGAACTGTCCTTAATGATAGTTTTTCCTCTGCTGAGGCAACGGGAAGTGTAAATATCCATCAGGGAGGGGAGAGGGCAGCCAATGATCTTCTGTGCTGCTCTTACTACCCTCTGAAGCCTCTCCCTGTCTGCTGCGGTGCAGCTACCGTACCACACCGTGATACAGTATGTCAGCAGGCTCTCGACAGACGAGCGGTAGAAGATCAGCAGCAGATTGGAGTCCAGATTGTACTTCCTGAGAACCCTCAGGAAGTGTAGCCACGTTTGAGCCTTCTTGATAACCGCTGTGATGTTGTCCGTCCAGGAGATGTTTGCAGAGATAAGGACGCCAAGAAACCGGACGGTGTGGACCTTCTCCACACACTCACCATTAATGAAGAGGGGGGCCAGCTCTGTGTTGTGTTTTCTGAAGTCTACAATAAGTTCCTTGGTTTTCTTGGTGTTTAGAGTCAGATTGTTCTTTGAACACCAGGCTGCCAAGTTTAGGACTTCCTCTCTGTAGGTTGCCTCCTCTCCTTTTGAGATAAGTCCGACCACTGTGGTGTCGTCAGCAAACTTCATGATAAGATTATTGTTGTAGACTGGTCTACAGTCATATGTGTAGAGACAGTACAGGAGGGGGCTCAACACACAGCCCTGTGGAGAACCTGTGCTCAACGTGCGAGTGGAGGAGAGGTGGGGTCCGAGTCTCACTGTCTGGGACCGGTTGGTGAGAAAGTCCTTTATCCAGGCACACGTGAGGCGGGGGAGGCCAAGGGTGACCAATTTGGTGACGAGAATGTCCGTAATTATTGTATTAAAAGCCGAACTGTAATCCACAAAAAGCATCCGTACGTAGCTCTGTTGCTGCTCTAGATGTCTCAACACGTAGTGGACAGCTACGGCGATAGCATCCTCTGTGGATCTGTTTGCACGATAAGCAAATTGAAAAGGATCGAAATCTGGGGGGAGGTAGTCCTTGATGTGCTGAAGAATCAATCTCTCAAAGCACTTCATGATAACTGGAGTGAGGGCTACAGGACGATAATCATTCAGGCTAGTGGTGGGCGACTTCTTTGGCACTGGAATGATTGTGGCTGATTTTAGGCAGGACAGGATGACTGCTTGGGCCAGGGACAGATTGAAAATTCTGGTAAAGATGTGGGCAAGCTGGTGGGCACATGATCTGAGCACGTTACCAGGTACACCGTCTGGGCCAGCAGCCTTCCTGGGGTTCACTGCCAGAAACATCCGTCTAACATAGTGTTCCCTCACAGTAAGTAGAGTGGTGCAGGAACCAGAAGGGGATGGAGGCAGGGCTGGACTGGTACGGGGGCCAGATGAGGGTGGAGGTGGGGCTGGAGCAGATGAGTGCTGTTGTTGTGATGTTTCAAAGCGAGCAAAGAAGCAATTTAGCTCTTCTGCCAGAATCGCACTCAGGTCTCCTGTTGTCGCCTCACGGCCTCTGTAGTTCGTGATGTTCTGTATGCCCTGCCACACCTCCCGTTTATTTTTGCTGGACAGGTGGGACTCTATACTGGAAAGGAGAGCCGTGAGCCGCAGCAACTGTGTGCCCCGCCATCTTGTCAGAGAACCTGAGTGTCCTGATGACACACCATCTCGCATAAAATACTATAGCTACCCAGAGACTTCATGCTGGGGAGAATCACCGCATTGATCATAACTAAAACCTGATGATGTACACTATATTTCTGCATGATATTATGGATGAAATAGTGTCCTTTTCCAGACTGCTGGCCGGTGTTGGGGGTTTAATCAACATTATAGTGAGAGGCCCTAGTCTACCCTCTGATGTTAACGCTGTCTTGTCACCTGACAACAATTACGATGTGTGCGTGTTCACACACCAGATTGAGAACATTATGCAAAGCATAATGTGTTGGCTGATGATCGTTTGGATCTAAATGTGTCTATAGCTCATGGTAAACACGTTGGTGCTTATCAAAAGATACGTGATCTAGCAGATCTAACAAACTGATTGCAAGAAACAGAATGAATCTCTTTTGTGCCAACAATATATCTAACAATCTGTCTGGCCCATTTTCTACATCCACAAACGTCGTGTACTGATCTAGAACCGATAGCCGAGTCTCTGCAGAACACTGTGGGGTATTCAGTGCAGCAAAAGATAGGGTTTAATGACATCACACGGTTTAAAAGGTTATTACACATTAAAATAGTGGTGTTCCATAGAATGTGTCCTGGTATGTTGGAACAGTATACATCCAATGAGGTGCCTCATAACAGGACCGTATTCTTGTATCCACACAACGACCATTATTTCATGATTAAGAACTTAAAAGCATTCATAGGTACACCATACGTGTGCGACTGCTGTCACCAAGGATTTACTAGCCGTAGAGACCATAGGTGTAAATATGTTTGCGATGTTTGTAATGCACCTCATTGTCATAAATATGCTGTCAAAATGAGGCAATGTCACGATTGTTTGCGGTACTGCAGATCTGCCTATTGTTATAAAGTGCATAAACAAATGCAAATAGGACAACAGTACGCTCAGTGTGATGTCACTAAATACTGTCAGAAATATAAATGTATCATGTCAATGGAGCCATCCCAAAACAACACGTGTGCGCAGCAGAACGTTGTATCCATTGTGGAGTGGAATTGGTTAATGACGGTGTACAACAGTGTTTTATACAGCCAATAAAACTTGAGCCACCTAGCATCAAATACATATACTATGATTTTGAGACACAACATGTAGACGGTAAACACATTGCAAATTTCGTATGTGCGATTACGTTTAAAGGGGAAGAGTTCGGAGGTTCGAATTCGGAGTTCAGTGGAGTAGGACGCGAACTTGGAGTCTCCTGCTGATTTCGATTAAAATTGTTAAAATTAATTAGCCCTTTTTGGTCATATAATATATTTTGACTTATTCTATTTCTTTTCCTTGTTTGCACTTTTAACTTTGTAGCTCGTTAAAATGTCTGGAAAGAACAGGAAAACCCGTGGTAGCATTCAGACACAACTGAGGCCTAGGGTGCGCGCCGTGAGCGAGCCCCCTTCTCCCCCTGAATCCGCATCCGCGTTGCCGAGTGGTGACCCTGACTTCGCCACACTCAAGCTGCTGGCTTCACTGAGGAAGGAGATTGCCGATATTTTTAAAAAGGAGTTCCAAGAGATTCTCAGTTATGCACTGTCTACTATCCAGCTTGACCTGCAGGCCGTGAAAACACAGCAGGCTAGTGATAAAGTTGCTACCGAGGCTACCATATCAACACTGAAAGGTACTGTTGGGGAAATGCAGCATGCGTTCTCCGGTTGCACTGATGACATAGTTCACATGAAGACTACTATTGAGTCTCTCACTGCGACCGTGACTCAATTAGAGAATAAATATGAGGATTTGGAGTCGCGGTCACGACGCAGTAACGTTAGGATAGTGGGAGTTCCAGAGGGCCTTGACACCTGTACAACTGCTGCTGTAGCAGCCTTGTTAAAAGAAGTGTTTGGTCTGGAGAAGGAGCCGGTTTTGGACCGGTCCCACCGGACCCTTCAGCCGAAGCCCAAGCATGGTGAACGACCACGAGCTATTTTGTTGTTTGTTAAAAAATGTTTGTTAAAAAATTCTTTCCCATTATCGGTCTGTAGTTTGTGGGGCACCCTGACCTCATCCAATATCAATTCGGAAGCTCAAGACACCTCGACACCAGATTTGTTTTTTAAAACCCGAGTCCATGCATATTTACTAAAAATGTACAGTATCTCACAAAAGTGAGTACACCCATCACATTTTTGTAAATATTTCATTATATATTTTCATGTGACAACACTGAAGAAATCACACTTTTCTACAATGTAAATTAGTGAGTGTACAGCTTGTATAACAGTGTAAATTTGCTGTCCCTTCAAAATAACTCAACACACAGCCATTAATGTCTGAACCGCTAGCAACAAAAGTGAGTATACCCCTAAGTGAAAATGTCCAAATTGGGCCCCAAGTGTCAATATTTTGTGTGGCCACCATTATTTTCCAGCAATGCCTTAACCGTCTTGGGCATGGCGTTCACCAAAGCTTCACAGGTTGCTACTGGAGTCCTCTTCCACTCCTCCAGGACGACATCACAGAGCTGGTGGATGTTAGAGACCTTGTGCTCCTCCACCTTCCGTTTGAGGATGCCCCACAGATGCTCAATAGGGATTAGGTCTGGAGACATGCTTGGCCAGTCCATCACCTTCACCCTCAGATTCTTTAGCAAGGTCGTCTTGGAGGCGAGTTTGGGGTCGTTATCATGTTGGAATACTGCATACTGATCATGCTCTGCTTCAGTATGTCACAGTACATGTTGGCATTCATGGTACCCTCAATGAACTGTTGCTCCCCAGTGCCGGCAGCACTCATGCAGCCCCAGACCATGATACTCCCAACACCATGCTTGACTGTAGGCAAGACACACTTGTCTTTGTACTCCTCAACTGGTTGCCACCACACACGCTTGACACCATCTGAACCAAATTGTTTAATCTTTGTCTCATCAGACCACAGGACATGGTTCCAGTAATCCATGTGCTTAGTCTACTTGTCTTCAGCAAACTGTTTTCGGGCTTTCTTGTGCATCATCTTTAGAAAAGGCTTCCTTGTGGGATGACAGCCATGCAGACCAATTTGATGCCGTGTGAGGCATATGGTCTGAGCACTGACAGGCTGACCCCCCACCCCTTCAACCTCTGGATATGACTCTGAGCATGTGCACTCAACTTCTTTGGTCGACCATGGCGAGGCCTGTTCTGAGTGGAACCTGTCCTGTTAAACCGCTGTATGGTCTTGGCCACCATGCTGCAGTTCAGTGTCAGGGTCTTTGCAATCTTCTTATAGCCTAAGCCAACTTTATGTAGAGCAACAATTCTTTTTTTTCAGATCATCTGAGAGTTCTTTGCCATGAGGTGCCATGTTGAACTTCCAGTGACCATTATGAGGGATTGTGAGAGCAATGACACCAAATTTAACACACCTGCTCCCCATTCACACCTGAGACCTTGTAACACTAACAAGTCACATGACACCAGGGAGGAAAAATGGCTAATTGGGCCCAGTTTGGACATTTTCACTTAGGGGTGTACTCACTTTTGTTGCCAGCGGTTTAGACATTAATGGCTGTGTGTTGAGTTATTTTAAGGGTGTGTTTAAGTTATTTTAATTTCAAATTTATACTGTTACACAAGCTGTACACTCACTACTTTACATTGTAGCAAAGTGTCATTTCTTCAGTGTTGTCACATGAAAAGATATAATCAAATATTTACAAAAATGTGATGGGTGTACTCACTTTTGTGAGATACTATATGTGCACGCCAACAGAAAATGAACGTTGTCATTTTCCTTGGCGTATGCAGACATATTGACCAGATCGGCTTGAAACTGCATATCAATACCATAAACAACAACATGATTTCTTTTGTATTTTAACGGCGCAGTTCTGTGTAACGTGTAAGCATCCTCGCCAGTGAGCCGATCTGAAACTTGTTTATCTGTTAAACGAATCCCTGTTTCTTTTAAAACGCTGTCTTTTAAAAGTTTTTTACCCCCTAAAGACCCCTGGTGAGAGGGATTGTAATACGCTTTTTTCATTTCTTCCGACATATCGACACTTTAACCTCCACAAAAGAATAACTCAGATGGTCTTAAATGTAATGGTATTTTTTTCACTAAAAGAGTACAAACGTTATCATAAATCACAGAGGGAGTGTAGAAGTTTTATACACATTATTGTGTATTTCTCAACCATATATGCAATAAATGTATTGATTATTTCACAGACAACAGTCTGCTCATTTCTCGACAGAAGGATTACACATAAATCATGCACATATATACACGTACATAAAATGTCTACAATTCTAACACGTCTTCCACATTCAATCACAAGATGTAGTATTTTTGTGATAGAAGCCCAAATTGGATCGCATGCATTAATACACATATGCAACAAAGCAGACCAATCGCACACCGTACCTCTCACAAGACAAATCTGATTCATGAGGTTTGTTAAACGTTTTGGTTCAACATCGCATCCATTTACAGCGACAGGTACAGTACATCAACACAGTCTGTAAGGCACTTGTACATCATGCTGGACAATACGGTGCTTAAGCAGACTCTTTGCTAATCCTGTACCACTACACGCATTTCCCATCTCAAACGACTGGTGCAATCCCCTTCCAGCTGTCCACGGCATCATAGACAATCTGCTCGCTGCTGACATCCACAAGTTTTTCTCTGACTTCGTGAAGCCTTTCCACAATGTGCACTTCGTCACGCAGCTCGTGCAGAATGGCGTCTGATGATCCCTGAATCTTCTGGGGGTCAAACCACAGACTCAATGATTGAGCCATGAAATGTTTAAATCCAGGTTTGACCAGATTACGCGATAGTTCCTCAAAGTATTTGTCAAAGAAATACGTGTCAGGTTTGAACAGAACAGCGATTGGAAGACATCTCGCGAAAAGTCGTCTTCTAGTTTAAACAATACGGGCAATTCTTTTAGGCAACATTTAAAAATTTTACCTCCTAATGGTTATGTTTAGAAGTGATGTAATACACGTGATTCTTTTAAACAGTACTTTTAAACGATTTTATCTCCTAAGGGTTATGTTTAGAAGTCATGTAATACACACGATTCTTTTAAACAGCACTTTAAAACGATTTTATCTCCTAAGGGCTATGTTTTTGGAACACATAAAATACAGATTCTTTTAAAAAGCTATTTTAATATTTTTTACCTCCTAAAGGGTTGTGTTTGAAAGACGTGTAATATTCGCGATTCTATTAAACAGATTCTTTTTTTAAATAAGCTACTCATAGATGTACACATTCAAACATGATTTTTCTAACAATGTGGTTACACAAATGAAATCCCCCAAATAGTAACACAAACGTATGCCCAATATTAACGGTTGATACACTTTTTCAGACGTATTTCACCCAAACCATCCTTAAGCTTCAAATAAAACAATACCACAGAAAGTAATTTCAGAAACAAAACATTCTCTTATACCACAAAAAAGGGTATAAATTGTGTATGATTAATGCTGGGAGAAACAGGTTTTCACAACAGTCTCATTAAAATAAACACATTTGTTGGGGGCTGCTCACCCATACCCCCACACAGACCCAGACAGACAGGTGCCAGATTGACCCCCTGATACAGTCGATGGGGTTATCCCCACCCCGGTCATAAATTAGGCTACCTACTGAAATGTCGGCCAGGGATGCACAAAGGGTCATAAATCAGCACACACTACTTTGATTGACAGTTTGACAGAAAGTGTATGATATAACTACTAACTAAGATCTGTTACAAGTTCTTTTGATGTGTTACAAAAGGTTGTTCAAGGTTCCTTTCATCAAGGAGACAAGCACTTTGGTGTAAAACAAAATCGGCAATATGCAGTCAATAGTCGGCTGAAATGTACTGAGAAGGACAACTGATTACTTGATTGCTGTTCTGCTGCATGGAAATGAAATGTACACATCAATGCGATTACAGGGTAATATACATAATCCAACAGGAAAAAGTTATATTACTGTAGCAGAATTGCTAACAGTGCACACATTCCGTAATACCATGTAATACCACCATGGTGATTCATATACTGGATGTGTTGGTGTTGATGTTTATGATGAATCACTAAGAGATGTGTCCATGCCTTTAGAAGAAGCACTTCAGAGGACTCTGTTACAATATGATGCATGTTTATTAATTATTAAAGACAACATTTGAGTAGTCATAAAGGAAGGGTGTTACGCCACCGCCGGCAGATGGCACTGCGGCGTGGTTGCTATGCGGCTCATGTGACTCTTTGTTTTCATTCGCTTCCTGTCCGAGTTCCAGTTTCTGTTTGAGCATGTCCTTGATTTAACCCAGGTGTCTTTGGTTTAGATTAATCATGTTAGTTATTTAAACACCTTGTGTTGCTGCGCACGTCGCGCGGAATTAAGCTGAACTAAACTGAATCTACCCACGCGAATCGGGACCGGACTAAGAGAAACAAAGCTAAAGAGTTGCAGCAAAGCAACACCAAGCCAAGCGAATTGTGTGTTCATGTCATGCCATAGTTGAGTGTGTATGCCATGCCATAGTTGAGTGTTTATGCCATGCCATAGTTGAGTGTTCATGCCATGCCCAAGTTAGAGTGTTTCCTACCTTAGTTTAAGGAATGTTCATGTCTTAATTTAAGGAACGTTCATGTCTTAGTTGAAGGAGGGTCCATGTCTTGGATTAAAGAACGTTCATGTATTAGTTTAAGGAGTGTTCAGGCCTTAGTTCAATTAGTGTTTCCATTCCATGTCCTCTGTTCAAGTATCAAATAAAGACTTCCCTCCCGCGCTTACTTCCTGTCTCGTTCCGTAACAGAATGCCGCGCCCGAGCAGCAAAGTAGCAGGAGAGCACCTGGTCGGGAGGTGCTCGGACTACTGGCCGCAGTACAGGTCCGTGCAGTTTCCACAGAGGACGGCCGCGGAACTCCTGCTGAACTCCCGCTGAACTCCCGCTGGAAACATATGGGTGGGGATCCCACCCGCGGCTGTTCCTGTTACATAGCCAGGTGTACTTTGCAAGCCTGGTGGCTCCCAAGCCTACCAAGAAACACTGGCTGGGCTTCCTAGTATCCCGGTTTTATGGCCCGACGCTGTGGAGCTCCAGCCCGAGGTTAACATGGCAACCTCTGGGCTCCCGTCTGAGGTCAAGATGGCGGCCTCAGAGCTCCAGCTTGAGACCTACGGGGAGGTCTCAGCTGTGGAGCTCTAGCCCGAGGTTAACAGGGCAACCTCTGGGCCCCCATCGGAAATCAACCCGGCGACCTCGGAGCTCCAGCCGGAGGCCTACGGGGAGGTCTCATCTGCCGAGGAAGCTGTCCCGCTGCCCAGCCCAGCCGAGGAAGCTATCCCACTGTCCAGCCCAGCTGAGGACGTCCCTCTGCCTTCCTGCACCGCTGAGTACGCCGTTCTGTTTGACAACTCTGCGGAGGACGGTATTCCGTTCGCCTGCCCCACAGAGTACAGTGCTCTGTTTACCTGCGCTGAGGAGGACGTCTCTCTGCTTTCCTGCTTCTCAGAGCAAGTCAACCAACCTTCTAGTCCCGCTGGGGACACCGCCCAGTCGTCTGGTCCCGCTGGGGACGCCGCCCAGCCTTCTAGTCCCACTGGGGACGCCGCCCAGCCTTCAAGTCCAGATCCAGTCCCTCCAAGTTTAGTCCAGGTCCAGTCCCTCCAAGTTCCAGCCCCGCTGGGGAATCCGCCCAGCGTTCCAGCTCCATCGTGGGCGGTGCCCAGCGTTCCAGCCCCGTCGTGGCAGCGAGTGTCAGCTTTCACAGCGGCCCCAGACCCCCATTGGAGGGGGATTTTTGGCGCCTTTGGACGAGGGTTCTCTTACGCCACCACCGGCAGATGGCACTGTGGCGCAGTTGTTATGCGGATCACATCACTCTTTGTTTTCATTCGCTTCCTGCCCAAGTTCTAGTTTCTGTTTGAGGATGTCCTTGATTTCCAAGCAAGTTGTGTGTTCATGTCATGCCATAGTTGAGTGTTTATGCCATGCCATAGTTGAGTATTCAGGCCATACCAAAGTTGAGTGTTCATGCCATGCCATAGTTGAGTATTCATGCCATAACATAGTTGAGCGTTCATGCCATGCCCAAGTTAGATGAGTGTTTCCTACCTTAGTTTACGGAATGTTCATGTCTTAATTTAAGGAATGTTCATGTATTACTTTAAGGAGTGTTCAGGCCTTAGTTCAATTAGTGTTTCCGTTCCATGTCCTCTGTTCAAGTATCAAATAAAGACTTCCCTCCTGCGCTTACTTCCTGTCCAAGTCTCGTTCCGTGACAAAGGGTCTACATTTGCTGTTGTCGATTCTCATTCATGGAACAGTAAAGGTTTGTGTGAAAATGGTACAGGCACAAGTGTTGTAGCTTATTGTGATGACATACACATGTTGTATCATCATGTTATAAACCTTACTACATCACTGCACGCTCAGGGAATACCATTTGAAGTGACTGCTGTGAAAGCAACAGTAATCGGTAAGGCTACAACTATTGAGACAACTTGTAATTCTGGTCAGCAAGGCATTGTCACACATATTTCACCTCTAAGGACTGATGAGCACAGTAAGTATTATGTTAGTGATAATAGTAAACAAATGTGTGTGGGCAAATCAGCAAATTTTTGTAAATCAGAACGGACATGTCCGTTTTCAAATAAGAGGACACATTACACAGGTTAGCAAGTGACCTGATGATTATTTACTGTAAATAATGAGTTCAGTTTCAAACATTTAACTTCTACAGATCAGGATGCTTTGTGTGCACATTTACAATTGACAAATGAAAGTATTGGTGTTAAAAGGCACGTGTGTTCTTTAGGTGTACTATGTAAAACCAAGTGCATTAAAGGATATGGCAATTGCATATTTAGATCATTAGCACATGCAGTATGTGGCAATGAAGAGAAACACCTGAAAATTCAACATTTGAAGCTAACAGTTCTAAATTTGTGAGATACTTAAGAGAAGAGTACAGGTATGTTTAACATTATTTGACACAGTCTAAAATGTACAGTGAAGGAAAAAAGTATTTGATCCCCTGCTGATTTTGTACGTTTGCCCACTGACAAAGAAATGATCAGTCTATAATTTTAATGGTAGTTGTATTTGAACAGTGAGAGACAGAATAACAACAAAAAAATCCAGAAAAACGCACGTCAAAAATTTTATAAATTAATTTGCATTTTAATGAGGGAAAAAAGTATTTGACCCCCTCTCAATCAGAAAGATTTCTGGCTCCCAGGTGTCTTTTATACAGGTAACGAGCTGAGATTAGGAGCACACTCTTAAAGGGAGTGCTCCTAATATCAGTTTGTTACCTGTATAAAAGACACCTGTCCACAGAAGCAATCAATCAATCAGATTCCAAACTCTCCACCCTGGCCAAGAGCAAAGAGCTCTCCAAGGATGTCAGGGACAGGATTGTAGACCTACACAAGTCTGGAATGGGCTACAAGACCATTGCCAAGCAGCTTGGTGAGAAGGGGACAACAGTTGGTGCGATTATTCGCAAATGGAAGAAGCACAAAAGAACTGTCGATCTCCCTCGGCCTGGGGCTCCATGCAAGATCTCACCTCGTGGAGTTGCATTGATCATGAGAACAGTGAGGAATCAGCCCAGAACTACGCGGTAGGATCTTGTCAATGATCTCAAGGCAGCTGGGACCATAGTCACCAAGAAAACAATTGGTAACACACTACGCTGTGAAGGACTGAAATCCTGCAGCACGCGCAAGGTCCGCTGCTCAAGAAAGCACATATACATGCCTGTCTGAAGTTTGCCACTGAACATCTGAATGATTCAGAGGACAACTGGGTGAAAGTGTTGTGGTCAGATGAGACCAAAATGGAGCTCTTTGGCATCAACTCCACTCGCCGTGTTAGAAGGAGGATGAATGCTGCCTATGACCCCTGGAACACCATCCTCACCGTCAAACATGGAGGTGGAAACAATATGCTTTGGGGTTTTTTTTCTGCTAAGGGGACAGGACAACTTCACCGCATCAAAGGGACGATGGACGGGGCCATGTACCGTCAAATCTTGGGTGAAAACCTCCTTCCCTCAGACAGGGCATTGAAAATGGGTCGTGGATGGATATTCCAGCATGACAATAACCCAAAACACACGGCCAAGACAACAAAGGAGTGGCTCAAGAAGAAGCACATTAAGGTCCTGGAGTGGCCTAGCCAGTCTCCAGACCTAAATCCCATAGAAAATCTGTGGAGAGAGCTGAAGGTTCGAGTTGCCAAACGTCAGCCTTGAAACCTTAATGATTTGGAGAAGATCTGCATAGAGGAGTGGGACAAAATCCCTCCTGAGATGTGTGCAAACCTGGTGGCCAACTACAAGAAACGTCTGACCTCTGTGATTGCCAACAAGGGTTTTTAAACCAAGTACTAAGTCATGTTTTGCAGAGGGGGTCAAATACTTATTTCCCTCATTAAAATGCAAATCAATTTATAACATTTTTGACATGCGTTTTTCTGGATTTTTTTGTTGTTATTCTGTCTCTCACTGTTCAAATACAACTACCATTAAAATTATAGAATGATCATTTCTTTGTCAGTGGGCAAACGTACAAAATCAGCAGGGGATCAAATACTTTTTTACCTCACTGTATTATTCTGGATCATGGGTGTCATGTAACAGCAAACCAGCAACTCTGTTTCTCATGATACACCTTAGCCTACAAACATGGCCGCCATTAACTACAACTCCCAAACCAACACACAGACACCTTCTCCGGAATACTTAGCAGACACACTTGTTACCAATCACATACACACACATACACCACCCTTTAAAAGAGACTGTTCGTCCATACAGACTGTGCGAAGTACATGCTCAGTTACCTTTGTCTCTGTCTATACCATGCCAATCTCTGTTGTTTATTCTCTGGTTTTGATTCTGTTTTGCCCTTGAATCTGATTATCTGCATAACCTGTTCCTGTCTAGTTGCATGATTGCCTGACCTGCAATTCCCAGAATGCAGAACGCCTACAAACATGGTTGACAAGAATTACACTTCCCAGCCATGCACCTGCTCAAGTTCGCCGGAGTACTGAGTGCAAACACCTGTGCTTCATCACAGGTTATAAAAGGCCTTGTTAACTTCAGCATCTTGTGAAGTAAATGCTCAGCAGTTGTAACTCTGTCGTTTCACCAAGCCGGTGTCAGTGTTCTGAATTTTCCTGTTTTTTGGATTTACTGCCGGTTTTGGATAACGATTCCCTGCCTTGCCCAGTTAGGATTGTTCGCCCGAACGCCTGACCTTTGTGCACTTCTGTGTTTCGTCTTTCGCCTGATCCACGCACTCTAAACTTGTTCGTCCACGCTTGTCTCCAACAAGGTACTGTAACACTGAGTTTGTTACATGTGTTAAACATATAAATGAAGTAAATGTTTGTGCAGAAGCATGTAAAATTGAAGTGGATCTTGAAAGCATAAATTGTCATTTGCTATAAAGGAAGTTACATGACACAGCTGAGTACTCCAGTTCTAAAAGAGAATGTGCGATACCAAAAATCCATTTACCAAAAATCAATATACTGTGATGACAATGAATACAGGCAGAAAAAGATTGAGAACTGTAAAACAAAATATTGTGAAGACAGTGATTATAAGAATAAAACCTTCAAAAACATTTGTGGTATATACCTACCATCCATCCATCCATCCATCTTCTACCACTTACTCCTTCTTCAGGGTCGTGGGGGAACCTGGAGCCTATCCCAGGGAGCATCGGGCACAAGGCAGGGTACACCCTTGACAGGGTACCAGTCCATCGCAGTGTAGTATATACGTATAAGGATATTATTAATGTACAACAGTCAAAGCATGAATGTTCAAAGTTGAAGTATTCCAGGAATGTTCATTTTCAAAAATTAGTCAGTCAATATTCTCAGTTATGGATTTTCTATACATTTCATTGAAAATTTATTGGTAAAAAATTGTCTGGAGAGAGTGCTGCAAAGAATATGCATTTCATGGACATTCCAAAAGAATTACACTGTCTAAACTCATTGGAAGAGCATCTTATTGCACGTAATATTCCTTTTATGAAGTTGTTTAGTCATCCCCATGGAAAACAGAAAGGCTGTCATGGTCCTGTAATGTGTATTCCTGTTAATATCACAGATGTCTCAAATATTCTTCCACATAATGAATGTGATGACCACATTATAAGAATAAAACTGAAACGGAAATTAACATAAAAGGTCATTATGAATATAAATATGTTCACACTGATCATGTCAGAAATGCTTTGTCTGTTACGCTACCTTGTGTGGAGACAAGCGCGGGCGGTGCAATAACAGGAAGATAAGGATCAGGCTGAAGATGAAATCCGGAAACAGGCGAAGGTCAGGCAATTGGGCGAACAATCCAAACTGGTCAAGGCAGGGAATTGTCACCCAAAACAGGCAGTAAATCCAAGAATCGGGGAAATCCAACACACAGATAACGGCTTGGTGAAACAACAGAGTCATGACTGCTGAGCGTTTACTTTGCAAACCTCCATTGTTCTTAGCCTGACCTAAAAACTCTGTGTGAGCATCTGTGATTGAGTGCAGGTGTCCGCAATCAGAACTCCGGAGAATGCGAGCGTGTGCATGTATGGGAAGTGCAGTCCTTGGTGGCCATGTTTGTAGTTCGTGCTGAACTCTGGGAACTGTAGTCTCTAGTTCGCCGCGACACTGTCTTATTTGGTGAGACACAATAAGTGGTGTAATGATGTAAAAGTTTAATGAGTGGTGGGTAAACTCTTTGAATGCAGCAGAACACAGACAATGATGATTATGAAGTGGAGCATGAAGATGTTGCAGATAAGACTGACAAGAATGCAGATCAACCAGAGGAGGATATAACATTAAAGAACAAGCTTGTCTTTTGTCAGACATCACTACAACCTATTGATTTTGGGGTCAGAAATAATTGATCAGCATTTTCATGATGTACTAAATGTAGCACCAGACGAAGGTAACATTCCTGTTGGATTGTTATCAGATAAAACCAATGAGGCAAAGTGCTTCCCTGTTCTGTATCCTGCTGGTGGCCCAACATTTCATGAAGAAAGACCAGAAAACAAATCAAAATTGTCACAATACCTGAATGCACGAATAATAAATGCAGATGGATGTTTTGCACAGAGCACTGACTTCATTTTTGATGCACAGTATTACAGTGGAAGTTGATCTTGTTTTTAATGTCTCAATTGCATTGCTCAAAGTTTCTGAGAAAAATGTCTTAAATGTAACAGCCAAAATGCTAACAAACACTGATTCATTGCAAAGAATATTAAATTATGATGAAGGATATAAGTTTTTAAGAGCAATCAGAGGCACACCTCTCTATTGGATGTCTACGCAAAAATATCCATTTGCGCTGATTAGAGAACTAGGCATACCAACTTTCTTTGCATCTGCTGATCTGAGATGGCCTGAAATATTGAACAGCATTATTAAGCAAGAGGGGAAACAAACAAATAAATGGTCATGACCTGGACAGGTCTGAAAAATGCTGACTCATAAGATGAAATCCTGTCCCAGCAGCAAGGATGTTTGATCACAGATGGCAAGTTTGTTTAAAATAGCTTTGGTTTCTCCAAAACATTGCAAAAATACATAACTAAAAAAAAAAGGATTTTTAGATATGATTTTTGTTAAATATTTATTGAATGCCAAAATCTTCGAATATGCTTCTTACATTTTGGATAGATTTGAACTCGGGGTTATTTTGCTAGGGGTCAATGGAGCTTCTTGAGTGCAGAGTGTCATAAGATATTTCTCTGACACACACTCACATACCTGTCCCCAAAACTGCCCACAGACGACAGATATAGGCAAATACAGTCATCTGGAAAGTATTCACAGCGCTTCACTTTTTCCACATTTTGTTATGTTACAGCCTTATTCCAAAATGGATTAAATTAATTATTTTCCCTCTAAATTCTACAAACAATATCCCATAATGACTACATGAATTAAGTTTGTTTGAAATCTTTGCAAATTTATAAAAAATAAAAAACAAAATAAGGCCATGTACATAAGTATTCACAGCCTTTGCCATGGCACTCTAAATTGAGCTCAGGTGCATCCTGTTTCCACTGATCATCCTTGAGATGTTTACAATTTGATTGGAGTCCACCTGTGGTAAATTCAGTTGATTGGACATGATTTGGAAAGGCAGACACCTGCCTATATAAGGTCCCACAGTTAATGCAAAAACCAAGCACAAAGCACAAACCAAGCCATGAAGTCCAAAGAATTGTCTGTAGACCTCCAAGACAGGATTATATTGAGGCACAGATCTGGGGAAGGGTACAGAAACATTTCTGCAGCATTGAAGGTCCCCATGAGCACAGTGGCCTCCATCATCTGTAAAGGGAAAAAAGTTTTGAACCACCAGGACTCTTCCTAGACCTGGCCGCCCGGCCAAACTGAGCGATCGGGGGAAAAGGGCCTTAGTCAGGGAAGTGACCAAAAACCCGATGGTCACTGACAGAGCTCCAGCGTGTCTCTGTGGAGAGAGGAGAATCTTCCAGAAGAACAACCATCTCTGTAGCACTCCACCAATCATGCCTGTATGGTAGAGTGGCCAGATGGAAGCCACTCCTCAGTAAAAAGGCACATGACCACCTGCCTGGAGTTTGCCAAAAGGCACCTGAAGGACTCTCAGACCATGATGGAACAAAGATTGAACTCTTTGGCCTGAAGCGTCATGTCTGGAGGAAACCAGGCACCAGTCATCACCTGGCCAATACCATCCTTACAGTGAAGCATGGTGGTGTCAGCATCATGCTCTGGGGATGTTTTTCAGCGGTAGGAACTGGGAGACTAGTCAGGATCGAGGGAAAGATGGATACAGCAATGTACAGAAACATCCTTGATGAAAACCTGCTCCAGAGCACTCTGGACCTCAAACTGGGGGGAAGGTTCATCTTCCAACAGGACAACGACTAAGCACACAGCCAAGATAACAAAGGAGTGGCTACAAGACAACTCTGAATGCCCTTGAGTGGCCCAGCCAGAGCCCAGACTTGAACCTGATTGAACATCTCTGAAAATGGCTGTGCACACACGCTCCCCATCCAACCTGATGGAGCTTGAGAGCTCCTGCACAAAAAAAAGAATGGGAGAAACTGCCCAAAAATAGGTGTGCCAAGCTTGTAGCATCATACTCAAAAAGACTTGAGGCTTGGTGCCAAAGGTGCTTCAACAAAGTATTGAGCAAAGGCTGTGAATACTTATGTACTTGTGCTATATTTTGTTTTTTATTTCTAATAAATTAGCAAAGATACTTCTCAGGTTGTCATTATGGGTTATTGTTTGCAGAATTTTGAGGAAAATAATGAATTTAATCCATGTCATGAACGTCAACACAGAAAAAGCAGGTGCTCACACACCATGCTCGGCATGCGCGCTCACATGTTCTAACGCGCGCTGCTTAAAGGGGAAACCGTAACACCATTTTGGAATAAGGCTGTAACATAACAAAATGTGGAAAAAGTGAAGCGCTGTGAATACTTTCCGGATGCACTGAAATTTCCAGTTAAAATGCTTCTACATAAGCCTATGGCTATTGTGAAAACAACTATATAAAGAATTTCTGTCATTTTTGACCCAAACATCACAGTAGGTAAATATTTTAAACAAAACAATTTTTTAAACTGTGCCAATCAACCCCATAATCCATAGCTAAGGGAATGCCTTTTGAGTAGGCCATGCTGCATGGCTTGGACACATCATGGCAGTAGCCACAAATAACTGAAAATTATGTTTTTTCATAGACTTTACCATTACAAGTCTGTACTTAACAGAGGCAATGATCATGAACTGCACATCAATCTTCTAAAAATTTGTTTGTAGTAAAGCTACTGTCATCATCAGAGGAAAGAATAAATGGGCCCTCCACAGAGATTATGGAAGACAGATGAGCCTCAGTTTGAGTAGAAGCATGAGCATAGGTCACCGATGGAATGTGTTGTGGATAAAAAATGTCATAAAATAAACATAAGGGAGAAGAAGGAAAAACGGGCACCTAGACACATAGAAGCGGGATTAGGCGGACATTGACAGATTGGAATTACGAGCAATTTAAGAGCAGTAATAGTCAAAAAAAGTCAAAAAGAAGTGTACGAGCTGAGGAGTGCTAAAAACACACACACACACACTCGTGCAGTCAAGGGCGGGCAAGTAGACACAACATACATAAACACACATGAATAACTTTAATAATATCTTATAGTAATAGAGAAACTCTATAAAAAACAGAATAGTAGGATATGCAGGACAGTAGAACTGTAATGATATTAAGAAGTTGGAAGTACAGTAAACCGCTTTTCAAGTAGTATAAATATATATAAACTAAGAAATATAGTGCAAATATGAAAATAAATTATAAACGAGAAATACAGGGAAAAAAAGGAAAATATAACTTACTCATGATTCAGATGGTGAAGATTCTCGTCTCGCAAGGAAAGCCTTAATTTTTAGAGAACCATGAAGAAAGCCAGTTATAAGGGTGGCTGCCCCCCCCCCTCGAGATAACGATAAGACCAAGGTCCCTCCCGGTTGTTTAGTCGTCTTGCTTACGTCATTTTTTTAACCTAGGGAATTGGGAATCCTGGTTTTTGACAACCTAGGTAAATGAGAATCCTGGTTTTTGACAACCTAGGTAACTAGAAACTCTGGGTTTTTGTTTCCTGGGTTGTTGGAAATGCCTGGGTTCTGATTTTATGTGTAAATTAAAACCCCTGGTTTCAATTCTATGGGTAAGTGAAATAGGCCTTTTCTGGAAACCTATGGGTTATCTAGTGTGTAAATACAGTATAAATACTGGAGCTTAAGCTCAGGATATGGGGATCACTTCTGAGAATTCTCATCGGTGTGGATCTCGTGTGGTGGAATGAAACAATAAAGCTGGACCCTTGCTTCTTCTCACTCACGGCTGGTGTATTTTTTCTATCTCCAACTGGTCTCAGAGGTAGATGTGAGTATTGGCTTCTAAGTTGAATTTTAAATGTTTTTGGGTAATAGGCTAAATTCGAACCAACATTTGGCACCCCAGATGGGACTGGGCTAAGATCTATATGTCTGGAATCTCTCCCGTGGGACTTCGCTCTCTAAGCAACAGACAGGCCGTATAGGAAAAGGCATTGCAGACGCCTGTTATGTCAAAGCTCTGTTTTAGTGGTCTGTTGTTACGATTGAGAAGCCCCGGGGTGGGAAGAAAGACTAAGTGGGTCTCCAAAAGAACCTGGAGTGAGTGAGAAGAGGTAAGAGAAGTGTAGATTGTAGAATGTACTTTTTATAATTGTAATAAAGAAATGGTATATGTGTTGTGTGAGTGAAAGTCCTGCAATACCGCTGGAGGAAGGGAAAAAAAGGTAGAAAAAAAAGTAGAGAAATAGAGAAGTACTCCAGGGCTGGATAGAAAGCAGGTGGAAAATGAGGCCTCAGACCCCAGATACCGGCTACTAGACTAGACTAGCAGTCTAGTGGCGGCTGCATTGGTGGGGACCCCTAATACCGCTGGAAAAGGATTAGATAAAAGATAGATAGATTAGATTCCAGGGCTGGATAGAGAGGGGAATAAATCCTGGGCCCAGGTCCGGGTCGTGCAATACAGCATGCCCGGTGTATGAATGGAATATGTACTAACAAATGTATGTGCTTAAAATATATGTGCTTAGAATATGAGTGTGGTGTGAGAGCGTGTAAGTTTTGGAGACAGGGAAAAAGTATTTATTAGTGCTCTGAACAAGAGCTCCATACATTTGACGCTTGATAAGATTTAGGGAAAAAGAAAAAAGGGGAAAAAAAAAAGGGAGAATAATAATAATAATTTTTTTTGAAAAAGTTGTATTTAATTTATGTGACTGTAAGCTTCATACATACGGAGCTGGTGTGAAGGCGTTTTATATTCTGAGACCACAATGGTGTGTATGTAATAACTAAATATGTGTAAGAGAGTGTGTGACACAATGTGTATATGAGGGTGCCGATGTTGTTGATAGAAAGGGGTGTATGTGTGTGTTCCTATCTGTTCTTATCTGCGCAAGCAGGCCTGTCTTCTGTGTGGAAAGGAAAAAAGGAAAAGAAGAAAAATGTGTGTGTGTGCGCACTTCAGATTGAGCTGACTAATACAGAACAGTGTGAGATTTTTGTTTTTAAATTTGTTTTAATGTTTTGAATCTGATATGGACTTTCTGTGAGTCGGGTGTGACTGTGTGTATTATAACTTTATTGGTATCAATAACTGCTGTTTTAAAAATTGGAGGAGCATGCAAGAATTGGAATTGTAAACAAAAAAAACAAAAAAAACAAAAAAAAAAAAAAAAAAAAACAAACATTTTTTTAATATTTTAGGCAGCTGTCAGACTGCCCATTGGGTGAATAAGAACTTCCAGACCAGTAATATATAACAAAATTGTTGAGAAATCAGGGAGTCAGTCCATTGGGACCTTTTCATTTATATTCCATAAATTATGAAGGTGTTGTTCAGTTAAATGACAAATAATAATACAATTTAATTTTTGTTTAATTACCCAAAATTGGGTAATGTTGAATAGGTAAATATTATGTCTAAGAATATTGTAAACATGTAAGAATTGTCTGTTGTGTGAGGCTGTGTGAATTACCTAAAGTTAAACTTAAAACTTATAAGAGTAATTGAATCATTTAACTTAATTAATTAATCATCATAAGTAAATTGAATGTATGTACTCTGAGTGTATGTGAGTCCCTAGGGAGGCTGGCTGGGCCAAGTACCGACGGAAGGGAAAAGCGGGCGTAAATCGGTACGAGATAGGCTAAGCAGGCGGGAACAACAGGACAAGGTAGGAGGAAAACATTTGGCTGTGAGGCATAACTTAGTGGATTTAGGGGGTGTGTACGACCGACTTTAAGGGCTGAGAGGTGTGAGACACGACCAGAGTTATGGCTGAATGTAAAAAAAAGATGAGCCCGATAGAGAGGGTGATAAGCAAACACTGTACAGATGAGAAGGACATTAGACATTATTGTAAAAAATGGAGTGAGAAGACTAGTGGTGAGTGGAAATGGCCCGAGGAAGGTACTTTTGATGAACAGCTATGCCAGATAATGAAAGAGAGATTAGCTGTATGGAATGAACAGAAAAAAGGCTTGAGAGTGAGGGAGAAATGTGTGAAGACAGAGAAGATAGTGGACTGGTTTGTGGAGGCAGGGAAAGAAGAGAAGGAGAAGGATAGGCGGCAGAGAGAACGAGCAGAGGCGGTGATACGGAAGAAAGAAGAAAGGGAAGCAAGCCTAGGAAAAAAGATAAAAGAAGCCATTCAGGAGGAATTGGCCGAGGCCCCGCCCTCATATAATCCTCAGTACCGCCCTCCAGTGAGACCTGTCGGAAGTGCCCCACCCGCCGGGCTCTACATGATGCAAGACCTGGAAGACAGAGAAGATGAATGGAAGGAAACTAAGGTGGACATAAAGGGAACATTCACCGGATACCAAAGAATGAGGCATCGCATGCGGGAGGATGGAGAACGTATCAAAATGGAAGAAGGAGCTGCCGGATACGAGGATAGAACCCCGGTCGAGAGCGAAAGCCCACGGCTGGACCTCCCACAGGTAGGCAGCAAGGAGAGGGACAGGGAACTACAGGAGTATATGAAAAACTGGACCCGCACTCCGGGGTGGCCGGAGCACAGGGAGATTCCCCCCAGCACTAGCACCCCGAGGCCAGGGTCACGGCCGATGGTGCACAAGCAAAAAGACAAGGAACTGGAGGAAATACAGGAGCAGGAGGGGCATGGGACCAGGGGCAATCAAGAAAGTTGTCGGAGCGAGAGAGGGCACGAGGGTGGAAACGGAGCACGAGGGGCTCCACATACCAAAGGAGGAGGAAAAAGTGAGCCGAGAGACAATGTGGGGCGGATGGTCCGTATAGAGGGGGATGTGGTGCTCTCCCCATATGCTGTCGAGGAGGATAAGGAATTGGAGGGCAGGATTCGACGGCTAGAGGACGGGATATCATACGGCGTGGGTAAAATGGATGAATTGAAAAATCTCGCAGGTCAAGCGTTCCAAATGGCGACTGCTGTGAAGAATATGTATGCGCACAAGCCGCGTTTGGGAGAGTCAAAATCACAAAGGTCGAGAAGAGCACTGAACCAGTCAGCAGGAAAACATGTGAAAAGCCTGAGTAAGGCCTCAAAAGTCCTAATATATCACCAGCAGAAGAAGAAGCAAGTAAGTTCAGACATGGAACTGGACGACCAAGTGGGGACTGAGAGCGAGGGGACTGAAACAGACAACGAAGGAAAAGTTGAACAAGACGTCAATGAGGAGGAGGACTTGGACGATTCGAAGCTTAGAGGAGCTAGAACACTACGGAACAGGGAAAGCCTGAGGCCCCCAGTGAGATTCGAACCTGGTGTCACAGCGTGCTTGGCGCATGCCCGCTCCCAGTCGGAGCCCAGCCTTACTCAGATGCCCCTCATGGTTAAAGGAAAAGCCCTACATTATGCACCCTGGAGTTTCATGGACCTAACGGGCCTGATCCAACGATTACACAACATGTGTGAAGGGGGGCAGAAATGGATTACACAGTTTGAGGAAAAAACATCAGGACAGCACCTGGCGATAGGCGATATCAAAGCCATTCTCTGCCAAACAGTGGGCAAGGGACGGGCTGAAGAAATTTTCGATGGGGCAGAACACAGGGATTTGATAGACGACCCCAAGGCTGATGCCATCCCGTTTGGCCTATACCGACAAGAAATATGGGATGCTGTGAGGAGTATGTATCCGGCTAAGATGGACCCTGGGAAGCTTGAAAATATAAAACTGAAAGACGAAGAAAACGTGATAACCTTCATACAAAAGTTTCAAGATAAATGGAGGGATGAAACGGGTGCCAAATGGGACGATTCAGTGGCAAGTGTGGGACTGTTCAAACTGCTATTGAAGAAGGCTCTCCCTGGGGAGGTACAGAAGAAGTTAGAGGAAGTGGTGGGGCTCAACGCAATGGAATGGGCTTCATTTCTGGCACATGTGACCCATCACGTGGAGCAACACAGGAAGCTGAAAAAAGAAGCTAAAGATGCTACTGAAACCCTAATGAGCCAACTCTATAAAGCACAGCTCGGCGAACTGACCAGGACTAAACAGGAAGAGAAGGAACGGAGGAGGGAGCACATTAAACAAGCGGCAGTGATGGTGCCCCATCCACAAGCGTCAACCCCAGCACAGGCTGACCCTATGCTGTTGGCCAAGGGATACCAAGCCCACCCACAACAGCAAGTCCCACACATAACTACTATGCTGCACCCCGACCAGATGGATTACATATATCATATGAGGGCCCCCATGCACCCGGGAATGCCACCTGCCTGGGGGAGGGGACGAGGATACGGACGGGGTCGAGTTTTGCCAAGGCCAGATATGGCAACTGAAGGGTGTTGGGGATGCGGTGATCCTAGCCACTTCAGGAGAAATTGTCCACGTGTCCCACGACCAACTTGGGGAGACCGCGTGGATAGGGCTGAAAGAAGAGGTCAGGTGCTTGGACCGAGAGCACCGGAGAGCTATGGAATGCCACCTCGGTGCCAACCGCTACCCCCAGTACCCCAAGGTGGCCCCATGTATGGCCCCTATGGGGAGCCGGGACCCAGCCAGAGTTGAGGAGGCCGAGAGAAGCCCGGGGGGGAGCTCATGCAGTCCGTCACCACACTGCATCCAGAACAAGAGCCAACTGTTACAGTGACGATCGGAAACACCTTGCAAGCACCTTTTATGATCGACACTGGAGCTACATATTCAAGTATAGGGAAAGAAGGTTCACAGCTCCCCCTCACCTGTAAGGCTATTCAAACTATGGGCTTCTCAGGAAAAATACAGACCTTACGATTCACCGAGCCTCAAGAACTATCTCTGGATGGTGTGACAATACAAGCACCACTGTTATATTCACCAGGAGCGCCTGTTAACTTACTGGGACGTGATGCCCTGTGTAAGTTGGGAGCTCAGATACAGTGCGAAGCGACTGGGATTTGGGTGACGTTCCCCAAATCAATATCCACACAATTCTTACTGTTGCACGAGCCACCTAGCACCGCCCGTAATGTGAGGATGGTATACTGGCTAGAGATGTCCGATCCAGCTAACTCGGAACTCTGGCACAGATACGCAGAATGGAAACCATGGTTACAGTACATGCGGCCCGATTGCACCGAAGTGGAGGCCCCTTTATATTGCACTATTAAAAATGATGACGGTGGACGAGACCAGGAATATGCTCAGCTTTGGGAGGACATGGAACAGGGACAAGTAATGGACATTAAAACCATGGAAATAATAAGCGGCCCACAGGGAGTGGCGGCTATTATAAAGCTCCCAGATAGAATCGCTAACTGGTATCAGCTGGAAGGGACAGCGCCCCATGTCACACTCATGGTCACCAAATGCCTGGAACGGGAAGAGGTAGAGCCAATGATAGGGCAGGCAAAAGAAGTACAAGAGTGGAAGCCAACTACCAATCCATCCTTGCACAAGTCGCCTGATGGAAAGTTTGTGCGAATCTCAGTAACAGCAATTGATACCACCGTGGCCACTAGTGTCTGCATATGCACGAACACGGACCGGAGTGGTTTACAAATGGCAGTTAAGGCAGCAAAAGATCAGGACAATGAGGAAATACTGAAAACTATTCCAGAACAGCTATGGACAAAACATCCGACCGACGTAGGGTTGGTTAAATCCGCCGACCTAGCTCAGATTAAGGTAAAAGAGAATGCAAGGTTGCCCTACCAGAAACAGTATCCGTTGTCAGTGCAAGCTAGAGAAGGCATACGGCCCACAATACACGGATTGGTAGAGGCCGGAGTTCTAATCTCCACGCGAAGTCAGTGCAATACCCCCATTTTTCCAGTTAGAAAACCTGACTCAGAGAAGTGGAGGCTAGTACATGATTTGCGTGCTATTAACCAAATTGTGATACCGGAAACACCAGTAGTGCCAGACCCACACACCCTATTGTCGAACATTCCAGAAGGGACCAAATGGTATACTGTCATAGATTTATGCTCAGCATTTTTTAGTGTGCCACTGCACCCAGACTCACAGCATTTGTTTGCTTTCACATACGAAGGGCAGCAGTACACATACACTAGACTTCCGCAGGGATACTGTGAAAGCCCATCCATATTTAATCAGGTACTGGCTCAAGACCTCTCAGCCCTGGAGTGCCGTAGCACCATCTTGCAATATGTCGACGACCTTTTGATTTGTAGTGCGTCCAAAGAGCAATGCCAGCACGACTCTCTAAAGGTTCTAAGAATGTTGGCCGAAAATGGCCACAAAGTAAGTAAAGAAAAGTCGCAATTTTGTAGACAAACAGTGGAATACCTAGGTCGTGTGTTAGAGGGAGAAAGCCGTACTATAGCGCCAAAACATGTAGAGGCCCCACAGCCAACCACCGTGCGACAGATGTTGGCGTTTCTAGGAATGGCGGGGTTCAGTCGCCCATGGATATGTGAGTTCGCGCTAAGGGTCCAACCATTACGGGATATGATTAAGGCAGCAGACCAATCACAGCCAAATGCCCCCCTTGTCTGGACTCCTGAAGCTCTAGCTGCACTCGCAGATATTAAAATGGCCTTAATGACCGCTCCTGCATTGGCTAACCCAGATTATAGCAAACCATTTCACCTCTATGTATCCGAAAGAAAGGGGTACGCATCGGCCATCCTAACTCAGCAGCAACAAGGGATGGTTAAACAGGCCATCACCTATTACAGCACGGCTCTCGATAACGTGGAAAAAGGGATGCCCCCCTGTTATCGGTCTTTGGCAGCGGCCGCATTTGCATATCAGAAAGCGTCCTCAATCACCATGGGGCAGCCAGTTACATTATATACGACCCATGCACTGCATGTGCTCCTAACGAGTCAGACCTTTGTGATAACGAACTCCCGTCGAACAGGATATGACTCCATTCTGTCAGCCCCGGAGCTCACCATAGAACGGTGCACCACGGTGAATCCGGCCGATAAACTGGTAACCCCGATAGATGGTGTACCCCATGAGTGCGTAGCGGTATCAGAGATATTTTTGAAAGCGCGTTCAGATTTGGAGAACTGCCCTATTGATAATGCTAAGCATACGTATTTTGTGGACGGTTCCTGTTATCGTACTGATACGGGCAATAAGGCTGGGTTGGCAGTAGTAGAAGCACGACGAAACCCGGCGACGTTTGAGGTAGTGATGAGTGTTCCGCTCCCCCAACCCTGCTCGGCCCAGCTAGCTGAACTACGGGCGTTGACAGCTGCATGTAATTTGGGCCGTAATGAGAGTTGCAATATATATACGGACTCAGCCTATGCTCATGGAGTCTGCCATGTGTTTGGACCAATCTGGGCTCAAAGGGGATTCCAGCGGGCAGATGGGACCGCCGTGACCCACGGGGAAGCGATTTCAGATTTACTATATGCTATGACATTGCCCGCAAAATTAGCTGTAGTGAAATGCAGGGCACATAGGACCGATGACTCCTTTATCACTAAAGGGAACTCACTGGCGGATGAGGCAGCTAAGAAAGCTGCCGTAGGGCCGGGGCAGATGATGGCCCTAACTCAGCCTGGGGAAAGTCCGATGCGGCATCCGCAGGTAGACAATGTGGCCCACTTGGTGGAGCTGCAGAACACCACAGGTGTGGCTGAAGTATCGGCGTGGATAAAACGGGGGGCGAGAAAAGAGGCGGGTACTGGATTGTGGCGCAGCATAGAAGGATTGTGTATAGCCCCAGCCAGTTACCTCCCGCTCTTGATCAAAGAAGCCCATGGCTTGGATCATGCCCATAGAACCGAAACTTTCCGAAAAATCCGTCAGGAATGGTGGTCCCCATTTCTGGCCAGTATGGTGGACTATGCGTTGAATAGATGTGAAGTGTGTATCAAGAACAATGTGCGAAAGAACTTCACTGCTCCTTTAGGACATATTCCCCCGCCGACAGGGCCATTCCGGCATATAATGATGGATTATGTAGACATGGGAGCAGACAACCGGAAAGAAGGGAAGCGCTACATTCTAGTAGTAGTAGACCGCTTCAGCAGGTGGGTGGAGGCAGCTGCAACTTCCAAGGAAGATGCAAGGACCGCGGCTAAATTTTTATGTCGCGAAGTCATTCCCCGGTTCGGTATTCCAGATTTTCTGAGTTCGGACAACGGTACCCACTTTGTGAATAATGTCATTGACAATGTGGCATCTGCCTTGGGGATAGATCATAAGCTAGGATGTGTGTATCATCCTCAATCCCAGGGCATGGTAGAACGAGTGAACGGTACCCTAGTTAATAAACTGGCAAAAATATGCGAGAGCTCTCGCCTGAACTGGGTACAGGCCTTACCACTGGCCTTGATGAAGATGCGTTCTCAGACCAATCGTATGACGCACTTGACTCCTCATGAAATGCTTACTGGGCGCCCAATGCCTATGGCATTCACCCGAGGTCCATACACAGGGCCGTCTTTGGCACAATTGGAGGACGAAATGCAGGATTATGTGCGAACCCTCACCAAAATCCATAGACATTTGTATTCACAGGTTCGTGAGGCAGTCCATGGAGAGAGCGAGGTACGGGAGGACGTGCGCCTAGTGGCACCGGGGGACCAGGTATACATTCGTGTTTTCAAGAGAAAGAGCCCCCTTGCGGGACGTCGGGAAGGACCATTCACCGTGGTCGCTGCAACCCCCACGGCTGTGAAAGTAGAGGGGAGGAATTACTGGTATCACTTGAACCACTGCAGCAGCGCCGAACCAGGTAAGGGACCGCTACTGCAAGACACTACCGACGAACAACCATCGACCTCAAGACTAGACAGTACAAGGAAGCCCACTGGGGCAGTGGTGTTCACTGATAGTGACAGTGATTCGGGTGCATCCCTGAGCCCTGCCTACGGCACTCGAGCCCAGAATAAGTGGCGAGCTGTGGAAAAACTCGATAGACTGTCTCAGTCTGATGCCAGTAGCCTCACCGTTCTCACGCCCCAAGTAGAAGTGACGGGTGTAGTTATCTGCCCACAGGAAGTTGTAACCCCAACAACGGAGGATTTTCTGTCTACATTTGCCACTCTCTGTCAGGACCTTGACGACACCGCTTTGCCTCTGAGCCTAATCAACTCAGATACGCTACAGTCTCTAGCAGCACAGTTGAACTTACCCGAGCTTACTCCTGAACGTCAGTCTCCGCATGAATCCTTGCGCACTCCCCTACCCCCGGTTCCGGAGGGGACCGGTGGAACAAGCTCCACAGAATAGTAGCACGTATGTGGGTAAACTGATTTTTACAGCAGGGCTAATACCACTCTTTTTCTTTTTCTACGATCCAATGTTTAAAAGAAATGACCTGGATTCCTATCATACATTACGCCCACTAGCGACTGCTACTTCCCGCACAACCCTCTATCCTCGTATTAGGCGTGTTCGATCCTGGACGGCCCCTGGCTCCACTATAGGTTCCCGTAGCTCGATGTGCGCGTTAGCTCTCCTTAGACTCGCCCATGAAGAGTCCCTGATTGGGAGAAGTCCCTATTTGGCCTCATTCACTTTCTCCCCAGCTCGGTCTGTGGAGATTCGCGTAGGACATCTTAGAATTACTGGTAGGGCACGGACGAGTAGGTGCTCCTTCGAGCTGCCCACGATTGGCCCCCTGTGGCTACCGTTCCTTTGCTCGGCTACGGCATGTTCTTACCATGATAGTACAGGGTCACCCTTCGCATCCCGGGCTCTCCACCCCCTCCTCATTGCCCCGATGTCAACTCCGATCGCACATAAATTAATGAAATTACAATATTATTCAATCTCTACCGCTAACACCTCGCTCACGGAGGAGCAGAGTAACATGTATATGGCATGGATGGTCCACACTGCTCGATCTGTGACGGATCGCTCGTGTCTCGTATGTCATGATCGTAGCCTCACCCCCCATTTTATGCTGCCTATGGGGAACCTCACAGAATGTCTCACCAACCCCTATTCTGTTGATTTTTTGTGTCCTACTGTGTGCCTCCTTGGGGCCCTTTCGGCTGATTTTGGCCCATCGTGGATGCACAATGCAAGCTCCTCATGCTTGTTTCACCCTGTAACCACTCAAGTGTCGACTTTTGTCCGCGTCCAACCGTCTCTGCCCTCGTTCTTTCCCATCTGCCTCTGCTCCTCTGTTGGCGTATATCCTGTGGGAAATGTGTCTGCCCGATGTAATGTCTCCCTGTTCGCTAATGATTTGCAAATTGAAACCCCCTCTGTTTGTGATTCACCCCCATGCACCCCCAACGTGGTAATTCCCCTACCTGATCTTAGTGGTGGTACTGTTCCCCTTGCGGATGTGTTCTGGTTTTGCGGGGGCCAACGTGTACGCCAGACCTTGCCTGCGGAGTGGCAGGGATGCTGCGCCCCGGTTAGGTTGGATGGTAAGACCCGTGTTTTGTTGGTGGCTGACTGACCGTCATCCGGCCGGTCCCGTTCACGCCGCGACGTGGCCCTATGGACTCAGTATGTCCGTGACGCTGATGCAGCGAACTATTCTGACTGGGCTGCTGATGAGACCATCCATCTTGACTTTGGGGGTACCCCCGTTGGCGTTCCTGCTTGCTACAGAGCCATGGAGGCCGTTGGCAGTGGTGTAGCGTCTATTTTGCTCCCGGCCGTGCAGATCAACCGCAACGTGGCATGGATTAATTACATGTGGTACAACGAGCAACGCTTCATTAACTACTCGCTGAGTGCTCTCGGACTGGTCCGTGATCAGCTCCATGCCACTTCCCTCATGGCTGCTCAGAACCGTTTTGTCCTGGACCAGATGCGGGCCCCGGAGGAAGGTGTCTGTACAATGATTGGTCCCGAGTGCTGTGCTGCAATCCCTTTGCACACTGGTTCTGAGGGAGCCCTCTCCAAGGTCCTGGGCCAACTACAAGCCCTCCAAACAGAGCAAGCAGCTAACTCCGGCTTTGGGTCTAGTCTACGCCTCCCGCCGTGGCTCTCCTGGTTTCTTTCTGGAGATTGGACTGCTGCCCTGACCCGCTTGGGAGCATCCCTGTTCGTCCTCCTTCTCCTTATGGCTCTGGTGGCCTGCTGTGTGATCCCCTGCGCACGGCGGATGGTGATGTCCTCAGCCTCCTTTTCTGGCCAGTATGTTGTTAAGGGTGAGGCGTTACCGCCTCAACGGGGGGTGGTGATTGAGACCATGCGACGGGAGACAATGAGCAGCGACAGCAGCGACAGACAGGGGTCAATGAGCAGTGACAGCAGCAACACCAGCGTCTACGAGAACATGAGACGGGACATGAGCCAGGACTGATGGGAAAGGGGGCGCAAGGACCCGTTTGTACAAGGTAGTGGCAAGGTAATGGGCCTATCCGAGACAAACGGGACCTATTGGTGTTTTCTATATGTTCATTTGTGTTGCAGATCTACTGAACCCTGAGGGGTGAGAAGAAGATGTGATGATCCATACCCTGGGTGTAAGTGCTAGCCTAACCTCTCCCCAAAGGGTGGTTCTCTACAGTACGTAAAGTGCTTGAGCCGAAGACAACTGGAATACAGAGGGATACTGCCGATAGAGACTGTTATGCCGAGTGTTATAAAATGCTGTGATATGTGACATGACATGTAATGTGATGGGCAAAAAAAAGTGTGACGCAATCAGGCACAGAAAAGTATAATGGTGCTGCTGAGCACATAGTGCTGGCAGGGTGGGAATTTTTCCTCGTAAGAGGTTTTTTCGCCCACCCCTGACTGCGAAAGACTGGGGTTTGGTTTTTGAGGGGAAGCAAGAATCTGCAGGTCCCGACAAATACAAAACTGTGGGCTGACAGGCCTAGTTGAGAAAGATAGGGACGTGTAGATCAAGTAGTTAGTTACTGTAGTGTACTCATACGTATGGCAGTAGTAGTAGTAATAAATGATTAGGGGAACTCAGTTAATCTTATAATCGATGTAGGCAAACAAACGTATAATCAAGGTAGTTAAATTCGAAATGAGATATATATATATATATATACATAGTTAAAAGGAGAAGTAAGTTAAGGGTTAAGAGTTATGGCTAGGTACATCTACACATGTCCGGCGCAAAGTGGATGTAGGGGGGTCCTAAGGCCCATTCTCCAGCTGCCAATCTACTATGAGACCCCGGGGCGCACAACACTAGCACGTCTCCCACCAGGTCTACAAAACCTCCTCAGCTCCTGTTCGGATCAGTGTTGCGTAGAAGTGGTTAATGTAAGGGACCCATTGGATTACGGGGACGACGGGCGCAGGGATTATGGCTTCGTTAGAGTAATCCTCCGACAGCTAGCGGGGGACGGCCATGGGGTGCGGCAGAACCAGTTCCTCCACAGATACCCGCTTAATTAAGGTAGTGTATGAGGCTTCACAGCCTCAGAGGGGGAAATGTTGTGGATAAAAAATGTCATAAAATAAACATAAGGGAGAAGAAGGAAAAACGGGCACCTAGACACATAGAAGCGGGATTAGGCGGACATTGACAGATTGGAATTACGAGCAATTTAAGAGCAGTAATAGTCAAAAAAAGTCAAAAAGAAGTGTACGAGCTGAGGAGTGCTAAAAACACACACACACTCGTGCAGTCAAGGGCGGGCAAGTAGACACAACATACATAAACACACATGAATAACTTTAATAATATCTTATAGTAATAGAGAAACTCTATAAAAAACAGAATAGTAGGATATGCAGGACAGTAGAACTGTAATGATATTAAGAAGTCTTTTGGGTAATAGGCTAAATTCGAACCAACAAATGATACAACAAGCAGGAGGATGAGGAAACTATGGGAGTACAGGTGACAGGCAGAGCTGTAAAGTCCACTGCCAAATGTGCCAGCTGATGTAGATATTCATCCAGGCTTGGGAGATTGAGCAGCCAAGAGAGAGAAGGTCAAACTGAATGAGGGCAGAGAACAGAGAGAAGGAACAAAAGTGAGAAAACAGCAGTGGTAACACTTAAAAATATCCACATGTACAAGCACATGCAAAGAATGTAAGAAACAGGTATCAATACACTGCATGGAAAGAGCATAAAATTGAAAACACACACACACAACCAAAATGTTTAAGAAACACCCAAAACCGTAAAGACTCAAAGAAAGAGGTAATTAGCACTTCTAGTCTTTTTTTTTTTTTTTTTTGACACAGCAGTTGTCACTGTAGCATGAGTATAGTTTGACATTTGGGTTATAGTAGCCAGATCATGATACTGGGTATTCAAAATGGCTAACAGTAAGAAGAAAACTATATATTTTTCATTCCAATGAATAAATTTTCTGCTAAAGATATATTATCTTTAGTAACATCTTTCAGCTGCTGGAGGATAAGGACTCCCCACAAACTATGCCCATGCTGCCTAGTAATAACAATTGGTGAAAAAATAAAAAATTAGCATGCAACTTAAACCACATCCTGCCATCTTCTGTTAAACAAGATTTAAAAAAAAAAAAAAAAAAAAAAGTTTAAATATATAATTAAATATATAATGAGATTTACCTGAATTACCTAAAGAAATGTTTGTTTATCTGGTCTTCAAGATGGCTGTCATGTATCGTGACGCAACGGAGATAAGGACGGATGCAATCGCAGGTTAACAGTTTTATTGAGAGACACAGGCAGGTTAATCCAAAAATATAATCCACAAACATGCAAAAGGTCAGGCGATCGGCAAACAGGTATAAACGGGGCAAGGCAGGAAACTATGTCGTGGTAACGCCAGCCAGCCAGCCAGCCAAGCTCGTATCATAGTCATAGTCACGGTCCATGTTTAGAGTTAGTTCACGCTGGATTATCCGCTTCCAGTCCCTCGTCATAGTTCATTTCTTGTTTTGTTTATCGACCCTGTTTTCCGTGACCACGACCTAGATTCCTGCCTTTCCCTGTGTATGCCTGTTTGCCAATCGCCTGACCTCTTGCATGTTTATGGATTACGTTGTGGATCACGTTTTGGATTTGTCTGCCTGTTTGTCTTTCAAATAAACAACTGTTCATCCTGCACTTGCATCTGTCCTATCTCTGCTCCATCACAATTCGTGACAACAGGTTCTACACATTTTTTTAAAACTTAATTATATTCATCAGCTAATAGGTCATGCTTGCAGCCAACTTCTCAGATAGATTCAGAGCGTAAGTGCCAATGACAATTTCAGTGAAAACATTAATGATTATTATACGGGTCTGATCATAGTTACAGTACTGATAATTTCATTTAAATAATTTGCAAACTATAAGGAGAATTACTTACTCATATATTATACATTCATATAACTTTTGTATAATATATGAGTAAGTAATTCTCCTTATAGTTTGCAAATTATTTAAATGAAATTATCAGTACTGTAACTATGATCAGACCCGTATAATAATAATGTATAATGTATATTATACATTCATATAACTTTTGATCTCCGCCGACGCCGGTCCCAAGCCCGGGTGAAAAAGGAGGAGGGTTGGGCATCAGGCTAGCACCCTGATCCCGTAAAATCTATCTTGCTACGGAAACAACAAGCAAAAACCAGCGGTCTAAACAATACCGGCGCGATGACCCTGTTTCTCCCTTGATGACGGTGCTGGAGCAAAGCCGAAAGGTCGTCCAGCGCCCGATGCAAAATGGGATACTCGACGCCAATACGATCACACGAATTGGAACCTGGAACGTGCGAACGTTGTACCAGTGTGGGAGACTGGAGCAGCTTCTGCACGAATTCGACAATTACCGGCTTGACATTCTTGGTGTCAGCGAAATGAGGTGGACGGGTAATGGAAAAATGATAAGCGACGGGAAGATCGTCCTGTATTCGGGAGCCAAAGAACATCACGTGCACGGTGTCGGGATGGTCCTGAGCAAAACCGCGGCACAGGCACTCGTTGGATGGAAACCGATCAGTGATCGCATAATTACCGCCCGATTTCAGTCTCGCCATGCTAAAATTACTGTTATTCAAGTCTACGCACCGACAAATGAGGCAGATGATGAAGAGAAGGACGCCTTCTACGACCAGCTGCAAGACACAATCACGGTTATCCCCAACCATGACATAAAGATCCTCCTTGGCGACATGAATGCGCAACTCAGTAGCGACCGGCAGGGCTGGGAAAACGTGATCGGACCTCATGGATCGGCAGCAGTAACGAGCGATAATGGAGAGCGTCTCCTATCCCTATGCAATCTTAACAACCTTTGCATCGGGAATACATATTTCATTCACAAACGGATTCACAAAAAGACGTGGCGGTCACCAGATGGGGCCACTCACAATGAAATCGACTATGTATGCATCCATCGACGGTGGCGCTCGGCTTTACGTGACGTACGGGTTTTTCGCGGCGCCGACGTCGGATCTGATCACCACTTGCTTGTGACTTCAATCCGACTAAAATTGAAAAGAGTGGCCGGACGCAACACCGTTCGGTCATTTGCCTCCGAGAAATTGAAGGACCGCGTGAACGCCGAGCACTTCCACATTGAACTCGCTAATCGATTCCAGATTCTTGACAACTCGGCCAGCATCGAAGAACAATGGGCACAGATCAAGGATGCTGCCGTAGAGACGGCAGAGAGAACGATTGGTCGACGGCGTGGAACGCAGCGAGAACGGTGGATTCAGGACCGGACATGGTCGTTGCTCGATGAAAGACGGGTCAAGAAACGTCAGCGCGATCAAGCAAAGACCGAAGAGGAGCGAAATGAAGCATCGCAGGCGTACCGAGAACTCGACCGCAGGGTCAAGAGGAGTTGCCGAGCAGACAAGAAGGACTGGCTGGACCGGAAGGGCACTGAAGCACAACTGGCTGCGGACCAGGGTGACAGCAGGACTCTTTTTCGTGTGGTCAGAGATCTTACTCGGGCCCGAAGCGGTTCCACTGGGCCGATAAGGGATACAACCGGCAGGATGCTAGTTAGCAAAGAAGAGCAGGACGCGCGTTGGGTGGAACATTTCAAAGACACCCTAAACCAGCCGGCTCCCGTAGCCACGCACGACTTTACAGTCTTTCCTCCTCCCTGTGAGCTGGAAGTGGACATGAGCGACATCATGGATGCTGAGGTCGCTGCAGCGATTCGTCATCTGAAAAACAACAAAGCACCTGGTCTTGACCAAATCTCGGCAGAAATGCTGAAAGCGGGTGGTGATGAAGTTGTACGGGTGCTCACTACGCTGCTCAATGACTGCTGGCACATGGAACGTGTCCCAAATGACTGGAGACAGGGTGTCATCGTCAAATTACCTAAGAAAGGTAATCTCGCAGACTGTAACAATTGGAGAGGCATCACCCTTCTGTCTGTTCCAGGCAAGGTATTTTGTCTCGTCCTCCTCAAACGGATACTGCGAGCAGTCGATCAGGCTCTACGGGACGAACAGGCCGGGTTTAGAAGCGGTCGGTCGTGCACTGAACAAATCTTTGCTCTTCGAAACATCATTGAACAAAGCTCCGAATATCAGAAACCGCTCTTGGTAAACTTTATAGACTTTAAGAAGGCGTTTGACAGCGTCCACCGGAAATCGCTTTGGAACATCGCACGGCTATATGGCATTCCACAGCGGTTTATCGCCATTTTCCAGAACTTATATCAGGATTCTAGCTGTTGCATCCGGACGGACACAGGTCATACTGCCTTTTTCACCATCGAGACTGGAGTCAGACAGGGCTGCATTCTTTCACCATTCTTTTTCCTCATGATGATGGACTTCGTCATGCGACGAGCACTAACACAGCCAGCGTCTGGAATTCCGTGGACAGGCCAGGGACGCCTGACCGACCTGGAATTCGCCGACGATATTGTGCTATTGGCGCAGAATGGGAAAGTCTTACAGGAGATGACCACTAGCCTGGAGCACGAAGCAGCCAAAGTTGGGTTACGGATCAGCACTGACAAGACCAACGTCATGGCCGTCGGCCGGATGACGCCGGTGCGGATCACGGTGAGCAACCAGCTGATCGAAGAAGTCAAACAGTTCACCTACCTTGGCAGCATTGTGGCTGCGGATGGTGGGACTAACGTGGATGTCAATCGCAGAATCGGCAGAGCATTTGCAGTCTTCCAACAGCTACAACCGATTTGGGCTAGGCGAACTATCCACACCAACAGCAAACTTCGCCTGTTTAATAGCATCATCATCCCAACCGCCATCTATGCATCTGAAACTTGGAAGAGCTCGAGAGCAGTCATCCACAAGCTGAATGTGTTTCAACAACGATGCCTGAGAAGAATACTCGGTGTATCATACCGTGATCGTATTTCAAATGAAGAAATTCTAAGAAGAACAAACTCCCGCAGCCTGGCAGAAATGGTCGTAGAGCGAAGAATGCGCTTTGCAGGACACATTCTACGGATGTCTGACCACCGCCACGCAAAGATCGCGCTGCGCTGGACGCCGCCACGAGGGAAGAGAAGAGTAGGGCGGCCGCGGAATACTTGGCGACGAACGTTCATGGAGGATCTACGAGCGCTCGATGTCAAGTGGGAAGATGTGGAAATCGACGCTTCCGACCGAGCCCGCTGACGAATGCTTGTTGCCCGATGCGCCCCGCTGCGCGGACGGAACTAACTAACTATATAACTTTTGACCAAAAGAGGTGCTGTCAACCAAATTGATATGGTATTGTGAGAGTAACAGTGAAACATAGTTGCATCACAATTAACAATCAAAGAGTTGCAGAGATACAGCCTCAGCTCCTTGTATTTTTGTGAAAAGCTGCAAACAGCAAATATGATGGCTAAGCAGATCAGCATTTTTAGAAAAAGTGTCATTTTTTTTATCACAAGCTGATGTTGTCCTGAAACTTTTTAAATGTCTGTTGGGGATTGTACTGATGACACCTATAAAGTTTTGTAATGATACACCAGTGTGATAGTGAAATACAGCATTTCGAGACAATATTCAAAATGGCCAATGCCAAAAATAGCTGGCAAAAGAAAATCTGGTATCAACGCACTCTGTATGTTGCACTGAATATAAAAAGACAAGTTGCGTGATTTTAAGCCAAAAACGTTCAAGAGTTATAAGCCAAAAACTTTTTTCTATCTCCTGACCAGTCGGGGGCAGTGTGCCAAAATGTTGATTTTGGGCCTAATGTTGATGACACTTACCAAGTTTCACCACCGTCAAAGTGTCGTGGAGATGCAGCCTCAAATTCAGTTTTGCGTGTTCTTCGTGAAATTCATTGAAACTTCATTCAAAAAATGGTGTGGTTTTTCAAAATTCTGCAAATAATTTTTTTGTCCAGCATGCCTCTAAATGATGCACACCAGTTTTTGTACAAATCAGACAAACAGCCTAGGATGATTTAAAAAAAGTAGGTTTTTCAGAAAATTCCAAATTTCTAAAATTAACATCATAGGGTGCACTCGAATCATCTTGAGCCAAGGAATCAGACAGGGAAAGAATTTTGTTTCTAGGACTCACGGCTCAAAAGTTATTAACATAAACGAGTGCAAATTGGGATAATTGCTATCATAGTTCTCGGCTTGACTCATGAAATCTATCAATTCCAGTGTCATTACAATAGGCAAAATTAATCAAAAGATATTAGCATTTTTTGAAATTGCTTTATAAGCCAATTTTGGTGAAAATTGGAAGAACCATCTAGGACGAGTTTGAAAAAGTAGGTTTTTCAAAATAATTCAAAATTGCGGAAAAATTATCATGACGGAAAATGTCATCAAAGATTCCAGTGGAATCGTCTTGAGCCAAGGAATCATAGGAAACATAGCCAAAATAATATGTTATGTTGTATCCAGTGAGAAGTCTACTCAAGTAGCAAGTTACTGGTTACTTGGGATCTGATTAAAATGAATGGAATATCCTGAATTTCAGACTAAATGGAGAACTGTCTCTGTGTGTGCGTGTGTGTGTGCGCGTGTGTGTGTGTGTTTGTCCTGCTTCCATCCATGCTCACTTCTTCTGCCTCTCCAGGACTGAGCCACTAAAAATGTGAGTGATTGTTTTGTCTGCATTCAGACCACTGCAGCATATGTTTATCAACATTTGATAAATGTTGCCAGATGTTAAAATTTATGCATAAATTGTTTGAATGTTTGGTTTAATTTTGATCAATTCACACAGTGCAGGTACTATAACTATAGTATTTAAATTATATAAAAAAATGTGTGTGGTAGAATAACGCAGTGGTAATGTGGCTGTTGCAGAACACCAGCAACCGTGGTTCAATCCTGAGCTTAGGTGGAGTTTAATTTTATTCAGGATATTGAACAAATATATGATCAAATCACGTTTGATGTACGAAAACATATTATGTTAGTGTAACTCAATTCAATCATGTGGAACCTATATACAAATTTGAGTTAAGTAAATTCAAATAGCTTTTTTCAGTGTGTGGACTTCTGTGTTCACTTTAAACCAGTTTTTTTCAATAGTGGGACTTTAAATCTAAGAAAAGAACAAAGGTTTCCATAGGCAAGAAATGAGAAGTTGGAATTCATTCAATGCTACTTTGAGGAACTTTCTACAGTTTAAAAAAAAACAGTCATTAAATCAACTCTTTCAATTGAACTGAGGCTCAAACCACAGTTGCTGGCTTACTACACCCTGCATGTTACCACTGCTGGCACGTTACCACTTGCTGTTACCAAGTTACCAAGTTACCACTTGCTGTCATGAGGACACCGCTCAGTCTCTCTGTTTAGCTGAAGACATTTTGCCCAGAGGGCCAGGACCACCAGGGAAGGGAGTCTGTTACGGTTTCCCCTCAAGCTAGCACTGTAGCATGCAGCGTGCTCGGAAACCCGAAGTGCGAACTTGATGCGTGAGCTCGATGCACAAGCTTGATGCACAAGTTCAAAGCACGAGCTCTAACTGAGCGCACGCTTTTGGGTTTTTAGTGATACTGATTTTGTTTACTTTTGACACGTGCATTTGTTATGATTTATGTCCCGTCTCCGGCCCTGTATTGTCATTGGTTATTTTATGTATATGTCATCATTAGTCTCAGGTTTTTTATGTTTCATCCCTGATTACATTTGTTATTTAAACCCCTCGTGTATCTTGTACATCGCAAAGTATTATGCGAGTTTCCGTATACATTTGCTTCGTGATTCATGTGTTATTGTTTTGATCTTGTTCTCACCCTCGCACTCAATTCTTGTTTTGCCTCGTTTATGCCCGTTTGCCGATCACCTGATCTATTGCCTGTTTATGACCATGTCTATGTTTCACGATTTGGATTTGTCTTCCTGTCTCTCATATAATAAAGCTCACATTTGCATCCGTCCTACCTCCATTACAGTCAATCATGTGACAGAATAATTCAGCCCACTATGGATGCAGCAGGAGAGTGAGGAGAGCATCAAGCCAGTGTACATAGGAATGTCTGGCCACCATTCATGTCAGTCCAGTTTCCCCAGTGGACAGACACAGAACTTCCGGACCTGAATTATGGATTGGGCAGCTATGCAAGGCAGTTCATGTTCCAGTGCCAAATGTACTTTTTGAGCCTGATGAACCCCAAGCCAGACAAGAGGCAGTGGATTGGGTTCATTGTGTCCTGGCTTTATGGCCCGGCCCATGATTGGGTGGAGCATTTGGCCATTAAAGGGTCAAGTGCCCTCAAAAATGTAACTCAGTTTGCAGAACTATTCATAAAGGAGTTTGGGTGTCTAGGGCAGAGCTACAACCTGGATCAACTTTTGAGTAGAGTCAGTGTGACGAGCAAGATTGATTTGTCATTTGACACCTTTTATAAGTCGATCGACAGGGCCACCTTCACAGTTCAGCTCCAGCGCCAGGCTGACAGGGCGGCAGTAGGGGTGATACAGGCATGCAAGACCAAGGGCTGCTGTAAAGAAGCCACACTACAGTGTCCTACATGCAGTAATCTTGGGATCCATGGATCATATTTCTGCTACCAGGAATGCTTTAAAAGCAGCTGGCATACCCACAAACGACTCCACAAGAGAGCAAAAGCAGATAGCGACCTCCTCCCCACAGCTAAAACCTGATACCCACAAGGTGGCCTCACCCGCAGAGCTCCAGCCGGAGGACAACGTGGTGTCCTCATCTCCAGAGCTCATCTGCATGAGAACACTCATCTGCGGTAAACATGTTGACCTCCTCCTCAGAGCTCCAGCACAAGACCCATGAGGTTGTCTCATCTCCACAGCTCCAGTATATAGTCATGTTCCTGTCCGAAGTCAACAAGACGGCCTCTCAAGCCAAGTTCCTGTCCGAGGTAAACAAGACGGCCTCTCAAGCCAAGTTCCTGTTCGAGGTCAAAGAGATGGCCTCTCAAGCCAAGTTCCTGATTGAGGTCAAAGAGACGGCCTCCCAAAACATGTTCCTGTCCAAGGTCGATGAGATGGCCTCTCAAGTCAAGTTCCTGTGCGAGGTCGATGAGACAGCCTTTCAAGTCAATTTCCTGTGCAAGGTCGACGAGATGGCCTCTCAAGTCAAGTTCCTGTGCGAGGTCGACGAGACGGCCTCTCAAGCCAAGTTCCTGTCACAGGTCGAAGAGACGGCCTCTCAAGCCAAGTTCCTGTCAGAGGTCGAAGAGACGGCCTCTCAAGACATGTTCATGTCCCAGGTTGACAAGAAGGCCTCCCAAGCTTCGTTCCTGTCCTAAGTCGACGAGGCAGCCTTTCAAGCCACGTTACTATCCCAGGTCGAAGAGACAGCCTCCCAAATCACGTTGCTGACCAAGGTCGACGAGGCGGCCTCCTATGCCAAATTCCAGCTAGAGGTCAACGAGGTGACCTTCCATGACAAGTTCCAGTCTGAGATCGATGAGGTGACGTTACATGCCAAGTTCCAGTCCATGGTCGCTGACATGGACCACCAAGTTCTGCTCACTCCTGGGTCTGCTGACATGTAAAACCAAGTTTTGCTCTTGCCCGAGTCTGCTGGCACGTCCACCCAAGTTCTGCTCATGACCGAGTCTGCTGACACAGGCCTGAGAATCGATGGAGAATGATGCTCAGCCTCTCTGCATGACTGAGGACACTGCTCAGCATCCCTATACAGCCTAGGATGCCGCTCAGTCTCCCTGCTCCACTGAGGATGTCGCTCTGCCTTTCAGCCATGCTAAGGACGTTGCTCTGCCTTCCTGCTCAGCTGAGGATGCCGCTCAACATCCCTGCTCAGCTGAGGACGCTGCTCAGCTTCTCTGCTCATCTGAGGATGCCGTTCAGTCTCTCTGTTCAGCTGAAGACATTTTGCCCAGAGGGCCAGGACCGCCAGGGGAGGGGAGTGTGTTCTGTCATGATTTCCCCTCGAGCTAGCACTGGAGCATGCAGGAAATCTGAAGCGTGAGCTCGATGCACGAGCTCGATGCACAAGCTTGATGCTAGAGCTCGATGTGCAAGCTTGATGCACAAGCTCTAAGTGAGAGCACGCTTTTGGGTGTTCAGTGACACGGACTTTGTTTACTATTGACATGTGCATTTGTTATTGTTTGTCTTGTCTCCGCCCCATATTGTCACTGCTTGTTTCCCGTATGTGTCATGATTAGTCTCAGCTGTTTTGTGTTTCACCCCTGATTACGTTTGTTATGTAAACCCCTCGTGTATCTTGTATGTCGCAAAGTATTATGTGAGTTTCTGTATATCAAGCCATTGTTTCTCTATTCATGTGTTATTATTTTGATCTTGTTCTCACTCTTGTTCTCGATTCTTGCTTTGCCTCATTTATACCTGTTTGCTGATCACCTGACATATTGCCTTTTTATGACCATGTCTATGTTTCACAATTTGGATTTGTCTGCCTGTCTCTCAATAATAAAGCTCTTACCTGCATTTGCATCCATCCAACCTCCATTACAGTCAATTACGTTACACTAGCACACACATTTTAGCAATGTTAAATACTATAGTTATTGGACCTGTACTACGTGACTTGATCATGTTCACTTTATATAATTCAAACTTGTACTTCTTTAAATTAAACTTCTTTAAATTAGGTTTATCATATGTTTTGATGAGAAACATAATATTTTTATGTAAACCATTCGTAATATTGTTTCTTAAATCTAACCGACCACACATTCCATTTTTTCTGGCTTGACAACGTTTAACGTGTTCTGCTGCTTGTGACGCAATGGTTCTGAGAGAGGTTCGTAGATCCACGGGCCAAACACAAGCAGACCATGGGCTTCAGTACAAGAAACAGCACTGTTTGGTTAGTAAAAGAATATACGTTGTATTTACATAAGCCGTGTTTGTTCAAATGAAACATGACTGCCCCCTTTTGGTCTTGTCTTTCTGTGCCCGCAGCATGTGCGTGACACCACATGAAATCACAGGATCCCTTTGCCTTTGACGTGCATTTTCAATGCCCACATCTGTATAATTTAAAACGGCCTCTTAGTCTTTACACACAAATGTAAAACGCACTGAGGCGTTTTTCTGCAAACACTAATAGACAAAACAAGCAGAAAACTAGCATGTTAAGAAAAATACTGCTCAACAATCTACAATATACAAACAAACAAACCTCACCGATTCAGTGACCTTGAGCAAATTTATTTTGGCCTCTTAGTCTGTTCACTCAAATGAGAAGCTCTGAGATATGTTTCTCCAAACACTAAAAGACTAAACAAGTAGACAAGTAAAAGAAAAATACTGCTCAACAAGCTACAATATACAAACAAATAAAATTCAGCCATTAAGTGAACTTGAGAGAATATATTTTGGCCTCTTAGTCTAGACACTGTCATGGATAACAATTTTTCCAGCCTAAGTCAAAAACTTCAGAGACAGAGAGTTAGTAGATGTCAAAAAATAAATACATTTTTATTGAAAAATAAAATGAGACAGTCTGCAGAAAGTCTGTATTATGCAAACACACACAGTTCTTTTTATACCTTTCTCCACAGCGTACTCATCTTAGGCGGGGTTTTTGCCTATCCTCATTAAAACAGACTAATCTCCTTTGCCACAATTAATTATTCATATCTACTTGTTATCTTAAATTTGTGGAGCATGCGCAGTTAGTTGTTTTTCTTAAAAAGGTTTTATGAGGACAAAGTTTCTTTTTAAATAATAATAAAAAAGGTTTCAAGCAGTCAGAGAATTTGTTTTTTTTCTTTCTTTTTGTCCCTGACACTCTTAGGCCTTATCCTAACTCGTTAATTGGTTTCTGGCCTCAAAGTAATTTGCTTCTGTGGAGGAAGATACAGTCTGATACAGAAAAAACAATTATTGTACAGTAATACACAGAATTCATCTAACTCTATAAACACCTAGAATGCAACTTGATCAAACATTGTTTTGTGGATTTAGATTATTCTAAATATTGATCATACATATAGATTATGCTTTTTAACTAATACTGATTATTCGATTATGCTTAAGTAATAATTCTAAATGTTGGTTATACATATTGAATACACTTCATTAACATATCCAAATGTTAGTTACACATATTGATTACACTTCATAAATATTTCTATATATTTTCCCCCTCTGGGCCTTACTAAGTCCCACCTAGCTCGAGAGAGTAATCTCACAATCCAGTCCCTTTTTTAACACTAGCTAGTGATCAATGTATGATCCCATCAGCCATCTACCAATGATCAAATCCTGAAACCACTCTCTCTGGAGAACAGAAACAAACATCTCCACTCCCACTGGCTAGAAAGGAGTAAAAGATTCTGTTTCCTTTTCCCTAACCACAAAAATCAAGACAGTGTTTGTAAGCGTGAGCATGCATTTGGTTTAGCACTTGCCCATGGTTATCACGGTTATGTAGAATACACAGTTTATTAAGCCCATATGGCTGATACAATTATAGACTAATAAACATGAATACAAAAAGTTTTCTCAGTTCGGGTACAATGTAAGTCAGACAGTGCTCACCCTGTTTCTAATCACACTTGATTATATTTTAATAGAAAATTAGAAAAATTGAAAAGATAGAAAAAATAGAAAAATGGAAAAAGCAAAAATAAAAAATCCATCACATCCTTTCTCAGCAATCCTGTCTTAGCAATGTTTTTCTTCAACTCAGATACTTTGTGTATCGTAGGGGGTCACCCTTGGGGGGAGGTTTAGGCTAGCACTTACACCCAGGATATGGTTCATCAGGCCTCTTCGTCCTTACTTGAGGAACTGGAATTAGTTCCATCCTGTTGCAGCTGATCAGATATCCAATCTGTACTGATTGTCTCATTCAGCTCTAGTTCAGTACAGTTTTGGAGAGCAGTCAAGGGCTGAAAAGTCAATTGTGGAAAGGTTGTCTTGGAAGGGATGTCTCCTTGGGCCTCTTTCTCCTTCAGCAGGTGTATCAGGCTCATCAGAACTGCTCTCTGCAGCAGGATCCCTTCTTTCCTCCTGCTCTGTTGGTATGACCCCTGACTGACCTTCTTCTTTGCCATCGCCTGAGACTGGCATTGGTTCTCCCTTACCTTCATTTAGACCCTCTCTCATGTCTTGGCTTGTTCTTTCTTCTTAGATGTCAGCCACTGTATCGTCCCTTTCGATCACCTGTTCCTCTTTTCTCCTAGGTCTTAATCTAGGTGCTCACTTTGTATGGCCCTTCCCTTCTGGGCTCGAACACCCCTAAGCACACCTTGTCTCCAGGAGTCACTGGACAAGGAACTTGTGTCTCCTCTCTCGGTGCCCAGCTCTGATCCTGTGAATAGATAGCTTCATACCTAGCAGTTAGTTATCACATATATGCTCTTAGTTCCATCTGCAATTACTCCAGCAGCAGTCCTTCATAAGGACTTCTCAGTTATAAGTACAGACATGGGTCGACACGTAAGCATTTCATGCGATGTTAGATGCATATTTCAGTTAGTCTGCATGCGATAGTTCATTAGTGCAAGAGGTAGATCATCTACCCAAATGAGTTTAGTGTCAGCACAAATTTTGTTAAGCTTAGCCTTAAAGGTACCATTTAGCTTTTCCACCATTCCCTGTGACTGAGGGTGATAAACACATCAAAATCTCTACTTTATGCACAGTTACTGTAACACTGTTTTCACTGTTTTTTTAAACAAACGCTGAGCCTTTGTCAGAGCTAATCTGCGATGGTATGCCAAATCTAGGAATTACCTCTATGGTCAAAAATTTTATCACTGTTCCTGCAGTTTGGTCTACTGATGGCATTGCCTCCCCCCCATCTGTTAAACCTGACTATCACCAAGTGCTTAAACGGCCCTTTTGGCATTGATATGTGCCCTATTGGTGCTGAGGTTCCCTTTCTGACATTGTTTTGAGCACAAATTTCACACACAGATGAAAAAATAATATCCTGTAAATATATACACTGTGAATACTTATGTACATGTGCTTTTTTTGTTTTTTATTTTTAATGAATTTGCAAAGATTTCAAACAAACTTCTTTCATGGTGTCATTATGGGGTATTGTTTGTAGAATTTTGAGGAAAATAATGAATTTAATCCATTTTGGAATAAGGCTGTAACATAACAAAATGTGTAAAAAGTGAAGTGCTGTGAATACTTTCCAAATGAACTGTATATGTTCAATTTATGCATCGGATCAAAGCTTAGTAAATTAAAAGGTGAATGGTCATCGGGTGATTTACTGTAACATGCAGTGGGGATACATGTGGACACTGTACTGGAAACCCATCAATTCCCACAGATTGAATATATGATGCTGTGACTGCTCTTTCATACAGACTACAGCATGCGTAGCAACTTATCTTATAGCCCTGTGTTGCTTTCCTTTCTTTCCCTACTTACATTGTCCCTAGGTCCACGTATGGCTAGTCCTCACTCACTTCACTCACTTCTAGATTCCTAAACTGTGTTAAACGTAATCTTTCATTTCTTCAATTAAACAATATCTTTGCCCTAATAAATCCTCATATTAATTATCTCTCCAAAAATGTGTTTATTCCCTTTCATTTGCCATTGTTGTATAATCATTATCCACTTAAATTCTGGATCTCTTACTTGAACCACCAGACAATCAAGATGCCTGTACTACACTCAAAAAATTATTCAGACCCTCCATAAATATGAAACATTTAAATTTTGTTAATTTTCTGTAAATATATCTAATTAGGAGTAATGTGTATGTGTATTTAACTTAGTCTAACATAAAATGTATCATCTATGAGCGTTAGTTCAATGCAACACAAATTCGTTTCAGCTGGGGAGTGCCATTTGTAAAAAGCATTTAAAAATTCACTTAATAAATATAGCCATTTCATTTAAACCATATTTGATCATATTTAGTTGGTGTTAGGTCTACTCATGTCACAAACTACATTTCCCATCCTGCACTGTGGCCTACAAACGTGGCTGCCATGGACTGCAATTCCCAGATCACACGCACATCTGCATCCAATTCACAACACAATCACAGCTACATTATAAAGGGACTTTCAATTGCTTCACAGATTGCACAGTATATGCTCCAAATAGTGTTGGTGACCATTGTACTGGATTATTTAAATATTGTGACTTGTGTTTCGTATACATTGTATTTCATATCCACAGCACACTGTATATAATATATATTTGTATATTTCCACACTGCTTTATTCTATTCTATTCAACAGTCCACGGTTCAGAAAAGAAACAAGCCACTCAAACCAGACTGTTGCAAAGAGACTGTAATTGAACTAAATTAACAAACATGTCACTGCTGTGAGACCCACATCAGCACAACAGGTCACATCAGCAGTAAAAGAAACCACCATGTGACATGCAACACTGCCTGATCCAGACAAATGTAATCCATGCAAAATCTTATTCAACATTAACTATTCACCATCTTATTATAATGTGAAGGACTCAGATAACACATCTGTAATAGATATAAAATACGTTACAAAAAGCTTGAAAATAAGTGCTGACTAATATTACCATACAATCTTACTAATTATTCATCAATGGAAATAGGCATCGTTTAAAGAGAAATATGCAGCAATAACATACACCATACCACACGAATACCATACGCCAAAAGAACTTACACTTACACTGATAAACTTAGTAAAACATGAGATACATTATTATTATGACTATTTTTTGCTTTGAGTTCATTGTGATCATGACGTGAGTGACCAGTTGTCATGGCAACGTCAGGGCACATAAAGATTTATACATTTATACACATACACGTAATCAAAACAAATGCACATGTCCACAATAAACAAAGTCACAGTCATAAAAAAAACGAAAGCGTGCGTTTACTGAGCGCTCGTGCACGTGCCTCGGCTTTCTGAGCATACTGCAAATTGCAGCACTGTCTCTAGGGGAAATCATGACAGTATGACTAATGGCTTTTATAATTCAGCCAAATTTAGCAATATTTAGACCTATGATTAATATGCGTGCAAATATATCATTTAAATTGTTCAGTGTAGGCTAATTATACTAAACCTTTACTTGTACATAATTTTGGATTATGTTTAGCATAAAAACCTTAAATAATGTAAAAACCTCAAACATTATTACCCATTTGTATTGAGCGTTTTATTTAGCTTGATCTATCCAAACTCAAACCATTACAAACAAATCACACTCACTGCACTGCTGGACTACAGGTCTAATATAGCTGAGAAGGTTCGTCAGTACACTCTAAAAACAAATGTTTAGGCTCACCATAACAATTAACGCAACAGTTTGCATCAATCATTCTGAGTTATGACAACTTCCAATGAAATTAATTTAACGAACTACACTGAGTTAGAGAAATTACCTTTTCCTCTACAATCAAATGTATTTTCAATTAAAACTTAATTAATAATTTTTATAATAAACACAAGTTTTTAAGTTGATTACTCATAAAAATTAAGTTCTTCCAACTAGTTTTTTTCACATTATTTTACAAAGAATTTAAGTGTTATGTACTTAATTACCATAATTATGAACACAAGTTTTTAAGTTGACAATCATTTAAAAAATTAAGTTGCTCCAATTAGACTTTCTCCAGTAGAATGCAGCCTTTTAAACCAGGAGAAATTAGTAACTTTAAGTTATTGTTGTGGATAAAAAATGTCATAAAATAAACATAAGGGAGACCTAGCATCCAGCAAAGGGGAGAAGAAGAAAAGACGGGCACCAAGACACACAGAAGTAGTGTGAGGCGGATATTGACTGATATTGAATATTGAATTGGAAAAACACTTTAAAGATCTTAGATCTTTAAGAGTAATACACTATGGTTTATTAGTTAAAAAGTCAAAAAGAAGTATACGAGCTGAGGAGTGCTAACACACACACACACACTCTCGTACAGTCAAGGGCGGGCATGTAGACATAACACACACACACACACATACTATTATAACTTTACCAGAATAATAAAAAGGAATATTTAGATATTATAAGGGTAATATCGTATAATATATATATATATATATATATATATATATATATATATATATATATATATATATATATATATATATATATATATACTCTTTATAAAAAACAGAATAATAGGATATGTGGGACAGTAGAAGGGTAATATAATGATATTAAGAAGTAGGAAGTACAGTAAACCAGTTTTTCAAGCAGTATATATATTAAGAGATATAGAGCAAATATGAAAATAAAATATGAACTAGGAATACAGGAAGATATAACTTACTCATGATTCAGATGATGAAGATTCTTGTAGATTAAGATTCTTGTCTCGCAAGGAAGGCCTTAATTTTAAGAGAACCATGAGGAGCCAGTTATAAGGGTGGCTGGGTCAAGCTGCCCCCCCTCGAGATAAGACCAAGGTCCCTCTAGATTGTTTAGTCTTGTCCACTTTCTGTTCTCTGGGTAATTGAAAACTCTGGTTTCTGATTCTCTGTGTAATTCAAAACTCTGGTTTCTGATTCTCTGTGTAATTCAAAACTCTGGTTTCTGATTCTCTGTGTAATTCAAAACTCTGGTTTCTGATTCTCTGAGTAACTAAAAACTCTGGTTTTTATTTTCTGGGTTATTAGAAATGCCTGGGTTCTGATTTTATGTGTAAATTAAAACCCCTGGTTTCAATTCTATGTGTAAGTGGACTAGCCCTTTTCTGGAACATAAGAGTAAGGTAGATGAGCTCTTTTTTAACCCTATTGGTAGTGAGATCATAGTCTTCTTGAAACATATGGGTTATTTAGTGTGTAAGTACAGTATAAATACTGGAGCTTAAGCTCAGGGTATTGGGATCACTTCTGAGAATTCTCATCAGTGTGGATCTCGTGTGGTGGAATGGAACAATAAAGCTGGACCCTTGCTTCTTCTCACTCACGGCTGGTGTATTTTTTTCTATCTCCAACTGGGCTCAGAGGTAGATGTGAGTATTGGCTTCTATGTTGAATTTTAAGTGTTTTTGGGTAATAGGCTAAATTTGAGCCAACATTTGACGACCCAGATGGGACTGGGCTAAGATCTATATGTCTGGAATCTCTCCCGTGGGACTTGCTCTCTAAGCAACAGATAGGCCGTGTAGGAAGAAGGCATTGCAGACACCTATTATTTCAAAGCTCTGTTTTAGTGGTCTGTTGTTACGATTGGGAAGCCCCGGGGTGGGAAGAAAGACTAAATGGGTCTCCAAAAGAACCTTGAGTGAGTGAGAAGAGGTAAGAGAAGTGTAGATTGTAGAAGATTGTATGTTTTGTAATTGTATAAGGTTCATAAGACTGTGTAATGAAATTGTATATGTGTTGTGTGAGTGAAAGTCCTGCAATACCGCTGGAGGAAGGGAAAAAAGGTAGAAAAAAGGTAGAAAAAAGAGAAGAGAAATAGAGAAATACTCCAGGGCTGGGATAGGAAGCAGGTGGAAAATGAGGCCTCAGACCCCAAATACCGGCTACTAGACTAGACTAGCAGACTAGTGGCGGCTGTATTGGTGGGGACCCCTAATACCGCTGGAAAAAGATAGATAAAAAGATTAGATAAAAGATAGATAGATAGATTAGATTCCAGGGCTGGATAGAGAGGGGAAATAAATCCTGGGGCCCAGGTCCGGGTCGTGCAATACAGCATGCCCGGTGTATGAATGGAATGTGTACTAACAAATGTGTGTGCTTATAATATATAAGTTTTGAAGCGTGTAAGTTTTGGAGACAGGGAAAAATGTATTCATTAGTGCTCTGAACATGAGCTCCATACATAAAGAGATATGTGTGTTGGATAAGTTGAATAAGATTTAGAGAAAAGAAAAAAAATTTTTTGGGGAAAGTTGGATTTAATTTGTATGACTGTAAGCTTCATGCATACGGAGCTGGTGTGGAGGTGCTTTATACTTTGAAAACCTCATGTAGTAACATAAAAGTGTAATAATGTGGAATACAATGTGTGTATGTGAGCTTGCCGGCGTTGTTGATAGAAAGGGGTGTATGTGTGTGTTCCTATCTGTTCTTATCTGCGCAAGCAGGCCTGCCGTCTGTGTGGAAAGAAAAAAAGGAAAAGAAGAAAAATGTGTGTTTGTGCGCACTTCAGATTGAGCTGAGTAACATAGAACAGTGTGAGATTTTTTAAAAATTTGTTTTAATGTTTTGAATCTGGTACGGACTTTCTGTGAGTCGGGTGTGGCTGTGTGTATTATAATTTTATTGGTATCAATAACTGCTGTGTGAGTGTTTTAAAAATTGGGGGAGCATGCAAGAACATTGTAAATATTTTAGGCATCTGTCAGACTGCCCATTGTGTGAATAAGAACTTCTAGACCAGTAATATATAACAAAATTGTTGAGAAATCAGTGAGTCAGTCCATTGGGACCTTTCCTTTATATTCCATAAATTGTGAAGGTGTTGTTCAGTTAAATGGCAAATAATAATACAATTTAATTTTTGTTTAATTACCCAAAATTGGGTAATATTGAATAGGTAAATATTATATCTAAGAATACTGTAAACATGTAAGAATTGCCGGACTGGCCGTTGTGTGAAGCTGTGTGAAACAGTTAAACTTAAGATTTATAAGATTAATTGAAGAATTTACTTAATTAATTAATCGTCATAATTAAATTGAATGTATGTACTCTGAGTGTATGTGAGTCCCTAGGGAGGCTGGCTGGGCCGAGTACGGACGGAAGGGAAAAGCAGGCATAAATCGGTACGAGATAGGCTAAGCAGGCTGGAACAGCAGGGCAAGGTAGGAGGAAAACATTTGGCTGTGAGGGATAACTTAGTGGATTGATTTAGAGGACATGTACAACAGACTCTAAGGGCTGAGAGGTGTGAGACACGGCCAGAGTTATGGCTGAATGTAAGAAAAAGATGAGCCCGATAGAGAGGGTGATAAGCAAACACTGTACAGATGAGAAGGACATTAGGCATTATTGTAAAAAATGGAGTGAGAAGACTAGTGGTGAGTGGAAATGGCCCGAGGAAGGTACTTTTGATGAACAGCTATGCCAGATAATGAAAGAGAGATTAGATGTATGGAGTGAACAGAAAAAAGGCTTGAGATTGAGGGAGAAATATGTGAAGACAGAGAAGATAGTGGACTGGTTTGTGGAGGCAGGGAAAGAGGAGAAGGAGAATGATAGACGGCAGAGAGAACGAGCAGAGGCGGTGATACTGAAGAAAGAAGAAAAGGACGCAAGCCTAGGAAAAAAGATAAAAGAGGCCGTTCAGAAGGAATGGGCCGAGGCCCCGCCCTCATATAACCCTCAGTACCATCCTCCAGCGAGGCCTGTCGGAAGTGCCCCACCTGCCGGGCTCTACATGATGCAAGATGAATGGAAAGAAACTGAGGTGGACATACAGGGAACATTCACTGGATACCAAAGAATGAGGCATCGTATGCGGGAGGATGGAGAACCTATCAAAATGGAAGAAGGAGCTGCCGAATACGAGGATAGAACCCCGGTCGAGAGCAAAAGCCCACGGCTGGACCTCCCACAGGTAGGCAACAAAGAGAGGGACAGGGAACTACAGGAGTATATGAAAGACTGGACCCACACTCGGTGGCCGGAGCACGGGGAGATTCCCCCCAGCACTAGCACCCCGAGGCCAGGGTCACTGCCGAGGGTGCACAAACAAAAAGACAAGAGACTGGGGGAAATACAGGAGCAGGAGGGGCATGGGACCAGGGGCAATCAAGAAGGTCGTAGGAGCAAGAGAGGGCACGAGGGTGGAAACGGAGCACGAGGGGCTTCACATACCACAGGAGGAGGAAAAAGTGAGCCGAGAGACAATGTGGGGCGGGTGGTCCGTATAGAGGGGGATGTGGTGCTCTCCCCATATGCTATCGAGGAGGATAAGGAATTGGAGGGCAGATTCGACGGCTAGAGGACGGGATATCATACGGCGTGGGTAAAATGGATGAATTGAAAAATCTCGCAGGTCAAGCGTTCCAAATGGCGACTGCTGTGAAAAATAAGTATGCACACAAGCCCCGTTTGGGAGAGTCAAAATCACAGAGGTCGAGAAGAGCACTGAACCAGTCAGCAGGAAAACATGTGAAGAGCCTGAGTAAGGCCTCAAAAGTCCTAATATATCACCAGCAGAAGAAGAAGCAAGTGAGTTCAGACATGGATCTGGACGAACAAGTGGGGACTGAGAGCGAGGGGACTGAAACAGACAACGAAGGAAAAGTTGAACAAGACGTCAGTGAGGAGGAGGACTTGGAGCCTAGAGGAGCTAGATCACTACGGAGCAGGGCAAGCCTGAAGCCCCCAGTGAGATTCGAACCTGGCAGAACAGCTTACTTAGCGCATGCCTGCTCCCAGTCGGAGCCCAGCCTTACTCAGGTTGGGGGGGTCACCCCCAGGTCAGATGATGCCCCTCATGGTTAAAGGAAAAGCCCTACATTATGCACCCTGGAGTTTCATGGACCTAACGGGCCTGATCCAACGGCTACCCAACATGTGTGACGGGGGGCAGAAATGGATTACACAGTTGAGGAAAAAACATCAGGACAACACCTGGCGATTGGCGATATCAAAGCCATTCTCTGCCAAACAGTGGGCAAGGGACGGGCTGAAGAAATTTTCGATGGGGCAGAACACAGGGATTTGATAGACGACCCCAAGGCTGACGCCATCCCGTTTGGCCTGTACCGACAAGAAATATGGGACGCTGTGAGGAGTATGTTTCCAGCTAAGATGGACCCTGGGAAGCTCGAAAATATAAAACTGAAAGACGAAGAAAACGTGATAACCTTCATACAAAAGTTTCAAGATAAATGGAGGGATGAAACGGGTGCCAAATGGGACGATTCAGTGGCAAGTGTGGGATTGTTCAAACTGCTATTGAAGAAGGCTCTCCCTGGGGAGGTACAGCAGAAGTTAGAGGAAGTGGTGGGGCTCAACGCAATGGAATGGGCTTCATTTCTGGCACATGTGACCCATCACGTGGAGCAACACAGAAAGATGAAAAAAGAAGCTAAAGATGCCACTGAAACCCTAATGAGCCAACTCTGTAAGGCACAGCTCGGCGAACTGACCAGGACTAAACAGGAAGAGAAGGAACGGAGGAGGGAGCACATTAAACAAGCGGCAGTAATGGTGCCCCATCCACAAGCGTCAGCCCCAGCACAGGCTGACCCTATGCTGTTGGCCAGTGGATACCAGGCCCACCCACAACATCAAGTCCCACACATAACTACTATGCTGCACCCCGCCCAGATGGATTACATATATCATATGAGGGCCCCCATGCACCCGGGAATGCCACCTGCCTGGGGGAGGGGACGAGGATACGGACGGGGTCGAGTTTTGCCAAGACCAGATATGGCAACTGAAGGGTGTTGGGGATGCGGTGATCCTAGCCACTTCAGGAGAAATTGTCCACGTGTCCCACGACCAACTTGGGGAGACTGCGTGGATAGGGCTGAGAGAAGAGGTCAGGTGCTTGGACCGAGAGCGCCGGAGAGCTATGGAATGCCACCTCGGTGTCAACCGCTACCCCCAGTACCCCAAGGTGGCCCCATGTATGGCCCCTATGGGGAGCCGGGACCCAGCCAGAGTTGAGGAGGCCTAGAGAAGCCCGGGGGGGAGCTCATGCAGTCCGTCACCACACTGCACCCAGAACAAGAGCCAACTGTTACAGTGACGATCGGAAACACCTTGCAAGCGCTTTTTATGAGCTACATATTCAAGTATAGGGAAAGAAGGTTCACAGCTCCCCCTCACCTGTAAGGCTATTCAAACTATGGGCTTCTCAGGAAAAATACAGACCTTACGATTCACCGAGCCTCAAGAACTAACTCTGGATGGCGTGACAATACAAGCACCCCTGTTATATTCGCCAGGAGCGCCTGTTAACCTACTGGGACGTGATGCCCTGTGTAAGTTGGGAGCTCAGATACAGTGCGAGGCGACTGGGATTTGGGTGACGTTCCCCAAATCAATATCCACACAATTCCTACTGTTGCACGAGCCACCTAGCACCGCCCGTAATGTGAGGATGGTATACTGGCTAGAGATGTCCGATCCAGCTAACTCGGAACATTGGCACAGATACGCAGAATGGAAACCATGGTTACAGTACATGCGGCCCGATTGCACAGAAGTGGAGGCCCCTTTATATTGCACTATTAAAAATGATGACGGTGGACGAGACCAGGAATATGCTCAGCTTTGGGAGGACATGGAACAGGGACAAGTAATGGACATTAAAACCATGGAAATAATAAGCGGCCCACAGGGAGTGGCGGCTATGATAAAGCTCCCAGATAGAATCACTAACTGGTATCAGCTGGAAGGGACAGCGCCCCATGTCACACTCATGGTCACCAAAGGCCTGGAACGGGAAGATGTAGGGCCAATGATAGGGCAGGCAAAAGAAGTAAAAGAGTGGAAGCCAACTACCAATCCTTCGTTGCACAAGTCGCCTGATGGAAAGTTTGTGCGAATCTCAGTAACAGCAGTTGATACCGCCGTGGCCACTAGTGTCTGCATATGCACGAGCACGGACCAGAGTGGTTTACAAATGGCAGTTAAGGCAGCAAAAGATCAGGACAATGAGGAAATACTGAAAACTATTCCAGAACAGCTATGGACAAAACATCCGACCGACGTAGGGTTGGTTAAATCCGCCGACCTAGCTCAGATTAAGGTAAAAGAGAATGCAAGGTTGCCCTACCAGAAACAGTATCCGTTGTCAGTGCAAGCTAGAGAAGGCATACGGCCCACAATACACGGATTGGTAGAGACCGGAGTACTAATCTCCACGCGAAGTCAGTGCAATACCCCCATTTTTCCAGTTAGAAAACCTGACTCAGAGAAGTGGAGGCTAGTACATGATTTGCGTGCTATTAACCAAATTGTGATACCGGAAACACCAGTAGTGCCAGACCCACACACCCTATTGTCGAACATTCCAGAAGGGACCAAATGGTATACTGTCATAGATTTATGCTCAGCATTTTTTAGCGTGCCACTGCACCCAGACTCACAGCATTTGTTTGCTTTCACATACGAAGGGCAGCAGTACACATACACTAGACGTCCGCAGGGATACTGTGAAAGCCCATCCATATTTAATCAGGTACTGGCTCAAGACCTCTCAGCCCTGGAGTGCCGTAGCACCATCTTGCAATATGTCGACGACCTTTTGATTTGTAGTGCGTCCAAAGAGCAATGCCAGCACGACTCTCTAAAGGTTCTAAGAATGTTGGCCGAAAATGGCCACAAAGTAAGTAAAGAAAAGTCGCAATTTTGTAGACAAACAGTGGAATACCTAGGTCGTGTGTTAGAGGGAGAAAGCCGTACTATAGCGCCAAAACATGTAGAGGCCCCACAGCCAACCACCGTGCGACAGATGTTGGCGTTTCTAGGAATGGCGGGGTTCAGTCGCCCATGGATATGTGAGTTCGCGCTAAGGGTCCAACCATTACGGGATATGATTAAGGCAGCAGACCAATCACAGCCAAATGCCCCCCTTGTCTGGACTCCTGAAGCTCTAGCTGCACTCGCAGATATTAAAATGGCCTTAATGACCGCTCCTGCATTGGCTAACCCAGATTATAGCAAACCGTTTCACCTCTATGTATCCGAAAGAAAGGGGTACGCATCGGCCATCCTAACTCAGCAGCAACAAGGGATGGTTAAACAGGCCATCACCTATTACAGCACGGCTCTCGATAACGTGGAAAAAGGGATGCCCCCCTGTTATCGGTCTTTGGCAGCGGCCGCATTTGCATATCAGAAAGCGTCCTCAATCACCATGGGGCAGCCAGTTACATTATATACGACCCATGCACTGCATGTGCTCCTAACGAGTCAGACCTTTGTGATAACGAACTCCCGTCGAACAGGATATGACTCCATTCTGTCAGCCCCGGAGCTCACCATAGAACGGTGCACCACGGTGAACCCGGCCGATAAACTGGTAACCCCAATAGATGGTGTACCCCATGAGTGCGTAGCGGAATCAGAGATATTTTTGAAAGCGCGTTCAGATTTAGAGAACTGCCCTATTGATAATGCTAAGCATACGTATTTTGTGGACGGTTCCTGTTATCGTACTGATACAGGCAATAAGGCTGGGTTGGCAGTAGTAGAAGCACGACGAAACCCGGCGACGTTTGAGGTAGTGATGAGTGTTCCGCTCCCCCAACCCTGCTCGGCCCAGCTAGCTGAACTACGGGCGTTGACAGCTGCATGTAATTTGGGCCGTAATGAGAGTTGCACTATATATACGGACTCGGCCTATGCTCATGGAGTCTGCCATGTGTTTGGACCAATCTGGGCTCAAAGGGGATTCCAGCGGGCAGATGGGTCCGCCGTGACCCACGGGGAAGCGATTTCAGATTTACTATATGCTATGACATTGCCCACAAAATTAGCTGTAGTGAAATGCAGGGCACATAGGACCGATGACTCCTTTATCACTAAAGGGAACTCACTGGCGGATGAGGCAGCTAAGAAAGCTGCCGTAGGGCCAGGGCAGATGATGGCCCTAACTCCTGGGGAAAAGGAGCCTGGGGAAAGTCCGATGCGGCATCCGCAGGTAGACAATGTGGCCCACTTGGTGGAGCTGCAGAACACCGCAGGTGTGGCTGAAGTATCGGCGTGGATAAAACGGGGGGCGAGAAAAGAGGCGGGTACTGGATTGTGGCGCAGCATAGAAGGATTGTGTATAGCCCCAGCCTGTTACCTCCCGCTCTTGATCAAAGAAGCCCATGGCTTGGATCACGCCCATAGGACCGAAACTATCCGAAAAATCCGTCAGGAATGGTGGTCCCCATTTCTGGCCAGTATGGTGGACTATGCGTTGAAAAGATGTGAAGTGTGTATCAAGAACAATGTGCGAAAGAACTTCACTGCTTCTTTAGGACATATTCCCCCGCCGACGGGGCCGTTCCGGCATATAATGATGGATTATGTAGACATGGGAGCAGACAACCGGAAAGAAGGGAAGCGCTACATTCTAGTAATAGTAGACCGCTTCAGCAGGTGGGTGGAGGCAGCTGCGACTTCCAAGGAAGATGCGAGGGCCGCGGCTAAATTTTTATGTCGCGAGGTCATTCCCCGGTTTGGTATTCCAGATTTTCTGAGTTCGGACAACGGCACCCACTTTGTGAATAACGTCATTGACAATGTGGCATCTGCCTTGGGGATAGATCATAAGCTAGGCTGTGTATATCATCCTCAATCCCAGGGCATGGTAGAACGAGTGAACGGTACCCTAGTTAATAAATTGGCAAAAATATGCGAGAGCTCTCGCCTGAACTGGGTACAGGCCTTACCACTGGCATTGATGAAGATGCGTTCACAGACCAATCGTATGACGCACTTGACTCCTCATGAAATGCTTACTGGGCGCCCAACGCCTATGGCGTTCACCCGAGGTCCATACACAGGGCCGTCTTTGGCACAATTGGAAGACGACATGCAGGATTATGTGTGAACCCTTACCAAAATCCATAGACATTTGTATTCACAGGTTCGTGAGGCAGTCCATGGAGAGAACGAGGTACGGGAGGACATGCGCCTAGTGGCACCGGGGGACCAGGTATACATTCGTGTTTTCAAGAGAAAGAGCCCCCTTGCGGGACGTCGGGAAGGACCATTCACCGTGGTTGCTGCAACCCCCACGGCTGTGAAAGTAGAGGGGAGGAATTACTGGTATCACTTGAACCACTGCAGCCGCGCCGAACCAGGTAAGGGACCGCTACTGCAAGACACTACCGACGAACAACCATCAACCTCAGGTCTAGTCAGTACAAGGAAGCCCATTGGGGCAGTGGTGTTCACTGATAGTGACAGTGATTTGGATGCATCCCTGAGCCCTGCCTATGGCACTCGAGCCCAGACTAAGCGGCGGGCTGTTGAAAAACTAGATAAACTGTCTCAGTCTGATGCCAGTAGTCCTACCGTTCTCACGCCCCGAGTAGAAGTGACGGGTGTAGTTACCAGCCCACAGGAAGTTGTAACCCCAACAACGGAGGATTTTCTGTCTACGTTTGCCACTCTCTGTCAGGACCTTGATGACCCCGCTTTGCCTCTGAGCCTAATCGACTCAGATACGCTACAATCTCTAGCAGCGCAGTTGAACTTACCTGAGCTTACTCCTGAACTTCAGTCTCCGCATGAATCCTTGCGCACTCCCCTACCACCGGTTCCGGAGGGGACCGGTGGGATGAGCTCCACAGAATAGTAGCACGTATGTGGGTAGAGTGATTTTTACAGCAGGGCTAATAGCACTCTTTTTCTTTTTCTACGACCCAATGTTTAAAAGGACTATTCATACCTTCAATAATGCCCTGGTTTCCTATCATACGTTACGCCCACTAGTGGCTGCTACTTCCCGCACAGCCCCCTATCCCCGTATTAGGCATGTTCGATCCTGGACGGCCCCTGGCTCAACTATAGGTTCCCGTAGCTCGATGTGCGCGTTAGCTCTCCTTAGACTCGCCCATGAAGAGTCCCTGATTGGGAGAAGTCCCTATTTGGCCTCATTCACTTTCTCCCAAGCTCGGTCTGTGGAGATTCGCGTAGGACATCTTAGAATCACTGGTAGGGCACGGACGAGTAGGTGCTCCTTTGAGCTGCCCACGATTGGCCCCCTGTGGCTACCGTTCCTTTGCTCGGCTACGGCGTGTTCTTACCATGATAGTACAGGGTCACCCTTTGCATCCCGGGCTCTCCACCCCCTCCTCATTGCCCCGATGGTAACTCCGCTCGCACATAAATTAATGAAATTACAATACTATTCAATCTCTACCGCCAACACCTCGCTCACGGAGGAGCAGAGTAACATGTATATGGCATGGATGGTCCATACTGCTCGATCTGTGACAGATCGCTCATGTCTCGTATGTCATGATCGTAGCCTCACCCCCCCATTTTATGCTGCCTATGGGGAACCTCACGGAATGCCTCACCACCCCCTATTCTGTTGATTTTTTGTGTCCTACTGTGTGCCTCCTTGGGGCCCTTTCTGCTGATTTTGGCCCATCGTGGATGCACAATGCAAGCTCCTCATGCCTGTTTCACCCTGTAACCACCCAAGTGTCGACTTTTGTCTGCGTCCAACCGTCTCTGCCCTCGTTCTTTCCCATCTGCCTCTGCTCCTCTGTTGGCGTATATCCTGTGGGAAATGTGTCTGCCCGATGTAATGTCTCCCTGTTCGCTAATGATTTGCAAATTGAGACCCTCTCTGTTTGTGATTCACCCCCATGCACCCCCAACGTGACAATTCCCCTACCTGATGTTAGTGGTGGTACTGTTCCCCTTGCGGATGTTTTCTGGTTTTGCGGGGGCCAACGTGTACGCCAGACTTTGCCTGCGGAATGGCAGGGATCCTGCGCCCCAGTTAGGTTGGACGGTAAGACCCGTGTTTTGTTGGTGGCTGACCGACCGTCATCTGGCCGGTCCCGTTCACGCCGCGACGTGGCCCTATGGACTCAGTATGTCCGTGACGCAGGTGCAGCGAACTATTCTGACTGGGCTGCTGATGAGACCATCCACCTTGACTTTGGGGGAACCCCGTTGGCGTTCCTGCTCGCTACAGAGCCATGGAGGCCATTGGCAGTGGTGTAGCGTCTATTTTGCTCCCGGCCGTGCAGATCAACCGCAACATGGCATGGATTAATTACATGTGGTACAACGAGCAACGCTTCATTAACTACTCGCTGAGTGCTCTCGGACTGGTCCGTGATCAGCTCCATGCCACTTCCCTCATGGCTGCTCAGAACCGTTTTGTCCTGGACCAGATGCGGGCCCCGGAGGAAGGTGTCTGTACAATGATTGGTCCCGAGTGCTGTGCTGTAATCCCTTTGCACACTGGTTCTGAGGGAGCTCTCTCCAAGGTCCTGGGCCAACTACAGGACCTCCAGGCGGAGCAAGCGGCTAACTCCGGCTTTGGGTCTAGTCTCCGCCTCCCGCCGTGGCTCTCCTGGTTTCTTTCTGGAGATTGGACTGCTGCCCTGACCCGCTTGGGAGTGTCGCTGGTCGTCCTCCTTCTCCTTATGGCTCTGGTGGCCTGCTGTGTGATCCCCTGCGCACGGCGGATGGTGATGTCCTCAGCCTCCTTTGCTGGCCAGTATGTTGTTAAGGGTGAGGCGTTACCACCTCAACGGGAGGTGGTGATTGAGACCATGCGACGGGAGTCATGAGCAGCGACAGCAGCGACAGCAGCGACACCAGCGAGACCGTCTACGAGAACATGAGACGGGACATGAGCCAGGACTGATGGGAAAGGGGGCGCAAGGACCCGTTTGTACAAGGTAGTGGCCAAATGGGCCTATCCGAGACAAACGGGACCTATTGGTGTTTTCTATGTGTTCATTTGTGTTGCAGATCTACTGAACCCTGAGGGGTGAGAAGAAGATGTGATGATCCATACCCTGGGTGTAAGTGCTAGCCTAACCTCTCCCCAAAGGGTGGTTCTCTACAGTACGTAAAGTGCTTGAGCCGAAGACAACTGGAATACAGAGGGATACTGCCGATAGAGACTGTTATGTCCAGTGTTATAAAATGCTGGGATATGTGACATGATATGTAATGTGATGTGCAACAAAGTGTGACGCAATCAGGCACAGAAAAGTATAATGGTGCTGTCGAGCACATAGTGCTGACAGGGTGGGAATTTTTCCTCGTAGGAGGTTTTTTCGCCCACCCCTGACTGCGAAAGACTGGGGTTAGGTTTTTGAGGGGAAGCAAGAATCTGCAGGTCCTGACAAATACAAAACTGTGGGCTGACAGGCCTAGTTGAGAAAGATAGGGACATGTAGATCCAATCAAGTAGTTAGTTACTGTAGTGGCCACTCATACGTACGGTAGTAGTAGTAGTAATGAATAATTAGGGGAACTCAGTTAATCACACTTATAATCGATGTAGGCAAACAAACGTATAATCAAGGTAGTTAGATTCGAAATGAGATATATATATATACATAGTTAAAAGGAGAAGTAAGTTAAGGGTTAAGAGTTATGGCTAGGTACATCAACACATGTCCGGCGCAAAGTGGATGTAGGGGGGTCCTAAGGCCCATTCTCCAGCTGCCAATCTACTATGAGACCCCGGGGCGCACAACGCTAGCACGTCTCCCACCAGGTCTACAAAACCTCCTCAGCTCCTATTCGGATCAGTGTTGCGTAGAAGTGGTTAATGTAAGGGACCCATTTGAGTACGGGGACGGGCGCAGGGATTATGGCTTCGTTAGAGTAATCCTCCGACAGCTAGCGGGGGACGGCCATGGGGTGCGGCAGAACCAGTTCCTCCACAGATACCCGCTTAATTAAGGTAGTGTATGAGGCTTTATAGCCTCAGAGGGGGGAAATGTTGTGGATAAAAAATGTCATAAAATAAACATAAGGGAGACCTAGCATCCAGCAAAGGGGAGAAGAAGAAAAGACGGGCACCAAGACACACAGAAGTAGTGTGAGGCGGATATTGACTGATATTGAATATTGAATTGGAAAAACACTTTAAAGATCTTAGATCTTTAAGAGTAATACACTATGGTTTATTAGTCAAAAAGTTAAAAAGAAGTATACGAGCTGAGGAGTGTTAACACACACACACACTCTCGTACAGTCAAGGGCGGGTATGTAGACATAACACACACACACACACACACTCTCTCACACACACACACACATACTATTATAACTTTACCAGAATAATAAAAAGGAATATTTACAGTGAGGGAAAAAAGTATTTGATCCCCTGCTGATTTTGTACGTTTGCCCACTGACAAAGAAATGATCAGTCTATAATTTTAATGGTAGTTGTATTTGAACAGTGAGAGACAGAATAACAACAAAAAAATCCAGAAAAACGCATGTCAAAAATTTTATAAATTAATTTGCATTTTAATGAGGGAAATAAGTATTTGACCCCTCTGCAAAACATGACTTAGTACTTGGTTTAAAAACCCTTGTTGGCAATCACAGAGGTCAGACGTTTCTTGTAGTTGGCCACCAGGTTTGCACACATCTCAGGAGCGATTTTGTCCCACTCCTCTTTGCAGATCTTCTCCAAGTCATTAAGGTTTCGAGGCTGACGTTTGGCAACTCGAACCTTCAGCTCTCTCCACAGATTTTCTATGGGATTAAGGTCTGGAGACTGGCTAGGTCACTCCAGGACCTTAATGTGCTTCTTCTTGAGCCACTCCTTTGTTGCCTTGGCCGTGTGTTTTGGGTCATTGTCATGCTGGAATACCCATCCACGACCCATTTTCAATGCCCTGGCTGAGGGAAGGAGGTTTTCACCCAAGATTTGACGGTACATGGCCCCGTCCATCGTCCCTTTGATGCGGTGAAGTTGTCCTGTCCCCTTAGCAGAAAAAAAACCCCAAAGCATAATGTTTCCACCTCCATGTTTGACGGTGAGGATGGTGTTCTTGGGGTCATAGGCAGCATTCCTCCTCCTCCAAACACGGCGAGTTGAGTTGACGCCAAAGAGCTCCATTTTGGTCTCATCTGACCTCAACACTTTCACCCAGTTGTCCTCTGAACCATGCAGATGTTCATTGGCAAACTTCAGACGGGCATGTATATGTGCTTTCTTGAGCAGCGGACCTTGCGCGCGCTGCAGAATTTCAGTCCTTCACGGCGTAGTGTGTTACCAATTGTTTTCTTGGTGACTATGGTCCCAGCTGCCTTGAGATCATTGACAAGATCCTCCCGTGTAGTTCTGGGCTGATTCCTCACTGTTCTCATGATCAATGCAACTCCACGAGGTGAGATCTTGCATGGAGCCCCAGGCCGAGGGAGATCGACAGTTCTTTTGTGCTTCTTCCATTTGCGAATAATCGCACCAACTGTTGTCCCCTTCTCACCAAGCTGCTTGGCAATGGTCTTCTAGCCCATTCCAGACTTGTGTAGGTCTACAATCTTGTCCCTGACATCCTTGGAGAGCTCTTTGGTCTTGGCCATAGTGGAGAGTTTGGAATCTGATTGATTGATTGCTTCTGTGGACAGGTGTCTTTTATACAGGTAACAAACTGATATTAGGAGCACTCCCTTTAAGAGTGTGCTCCTAATCTCAGCTCATTACCTGTATAAAAGACACCTGGGAGCCAGAAATCTTTCTGATTGAGAGGGGGTCAAATACTTTTTTCCCTCATTAAAATGCAAATTAATTTATAAAATTTTTGACATGCGTTTTTCTGGATTTTTTTGTTGTTATTCTGTCTCTCACTGTTCAAATACAACTACCATTAAAATTATAGACTGATCATTTCTTTGTCAGTGGGCAAACGTACAAAATCAGCAGGGGATCAAATACTTTTTTCCCTCACTGTAGATATTATAAGGGTAATATCGTATAATAATAATAATAATAATAATACTAATAATAATAATAATAATAATAATAATAATATATATATATATATATTATTATATATATATATATATATATATATATATATATATATATATATATATATATATACTCTTTATAAAAAACAGAATAATAGGATATGTGGGACAGTAGAAGGGTAATATAATGATATTAAGAAGTAGGAAGTACAGTAAACCGGTTTTTCAAGCAGTATATATATTAAGAGATGTAGAGCAAATATGAAAATAAAATATGAACTAGGAATACAGGAAGATATAACTTACTCATGATTCAGATGATGAAGATTCTTGTAGATTAAGATTCTTGTCTCGCAAGGAAGGCCTTGATTTTAAGAGAACCATGAGGAGCCAGTTATAAGGGTGGCTGGGTCAAGCTGCCCCCCCTCGAGATAAGACCAAGGTCCCTCTAGATTGTTTAGTCTTGTCCACTTTCTGTTCTCTGGGTAATTGAAAACTCTGGTTTCTGATTCTCTGTGTAATTCAAAACTCTGGTTTCTGATTCTCTGTGTAATTCAAAACTCTGGTTTCTGATTCTCTGTGTAATTCAAAACTCTGGTTTCTGATTCTCTGAGTAACTAAAAACTCTGGTTTTTATTTTCTGGGTTATTAGAAATGCCTGGGTTCTGATTTTATGTGTAAATTAAAACCCCTGGTTTCAATTCTATGTGTAAGTGGACTAGCCCTTTTCTGGAACATAAGAGTAAGCTAGATGAGCTCTTTTTTAACCCTATTGGTAGTGAGATCATTGTCTTCTTGAAACATATGGGTTATTTAGTGTGTAAGTACAGTATAAATACTGGAGCTTAAGCTCAGGGTATTGGGATCACTTCTGAGAATTCTCATCGGTGTGGATCTCGTGTGGTGGAATGGAACAATAAAGCTGGACCCTTGCTTCTTCTCACTCAAGGCTGGTGTATTTTTTTCTATCTCCAACTGGGCTCAGGGGTAGATGTGAGTATTGGCTTCTATGTTGAATTTTAAGTGTTTTTGGGTAATAGGCTAAATTTGAGCCAACATTATATACCAATAGTAACTAAAGTCCAGTGTAATTTACAATACAAATATCATACCTAACATCTCTGCAGGTTTAATAGACATAAAAGCACTGAATGAAACGAGTAATATAGACAAAAAAAGAAACACTCTGCGTCTACTACTTTTATCCCTCTCATAGAACTATCCACAGTACAAAGGCTGCTAATTTTGGTCAAACGACAAAGTGACTACAATGGAGCTAAAAGGCTATATGTGTAAATGACAAAAAAAATTTTTGTAAATGTGTCAGTAAATGAAATTAGATTAAACAATGTAGTTGATGTTTACACGAATAAGCAGAAATTTAATCATGCTTTTCCTTCCTATAACACAAATGAAATGTTCTCTCTAGATGAGCAGATTTGTCAAATGAAACATTACCATTCTTATCCACTGCTATGGTAAACTAAAGAGTAGATATTCAAATTACACTGCTAAATATGACTAGCATCATATACATCATATATATCATATACATCACGTGTAGTAGTACAAAATTGTCCATCAACTGTATTAGCAGGTGTAGCCTAACCTAGAGACAAATATTACCAAATTTTATTGCTTTAGTAGAATTTATTTGTAAATGAAATGATACTCACATTGAAATGTCCTTTGTATAGTATTTGTTCAGTCTACAGGTCCTCTAACACAGTCTTAACTGTCTGAATTTGTCCAGGCATGTTAAATGGGTAGGGGAGGGGCTTGAAATTAGTGACTTGAAGTTATCAAGTCAATTTCATCGTTACTACACATTAAATTTAGTTTTAAATCAATTAATACAGAAATTTCAGTTTAAATTACACAGAATATTAAATTGATGTAATTATCAACATTTTTATGTCAACAAAACTCATCAAAATAATGTCTACACACATTTAATTAAGTTCTGGTAATAGGTCCCCTGAATTACTGAGTGTAGAGCTTACTCCATATGATATTTTTATAGTGTGTGTGGCCGTGAAGTGTGGCGAAAAGATCATCCTATTATTCCCGCTTGTATTAATTCACAAAAATAACTAAAACAGAAGACAACTCATAGAGCCGACTCATTTGCAAACGACACATCACTAACACAAATTGGCCATATATTCTATAATCTGGGCTAAGACCTCCTTGTAGGCTTATAGAAAAATATTAAACAGAGATGTTAACTGCTCTTCTTTAGTTCATCTAGGTTTTTTTGGTTTGTTTGTTATTTATTTATTTATTATTATTTTATCTCGCTACTTACGAGGCATAAAAGGAGAAACCCTTTATTATCACTTAATTCATGGGATATAAATGAAAGGTCCAAATGGATTCTCTCCTCCACATTCTGAGCATCTGACTTATTAATTTCTCAACAAAGGCTCATGGGCCGTTTACAGAGTAATGGTGTTTTGGGGCCTGAAAATGCAAACTTTTGAAAACAATTTTCAAAGTGCAAATTTCTATTTAAAAAAAATATATTTAATGAATGAGCGGGCGCACGGTGGCTTAGTGGTCGGCATGTTTGCCTCACACCTCTAGGATCTGGGGTTCGATTCCCCCATAGCCTTGTGTGTGTGGAGTTGCCATGTTCTCCCCGTGCTGCGGGGATTCCCTCCGGGTACTCCGGTTTCCTCCCCCAGTCCAAAGACATGCATGGTAGGCTGATTGGCATGTCCAAAGTATCCGTAGTGTATGAATGGGTGTGTGAATGTGTATGTGAGTGTACCCTGCGATAGATTGGCACCCTGTCCATGGTGTACGCTGCGTTGTGCCCGATGCTCCCTGGGATAGGCTCCAGGTTTCCCCGTGACCCTGAAAGAACAATAAGCAGTATAGAAGATGGATGGATGGATGGATGGATGGATGAACGAGCCTTATTAACAGTTTTCTGACCTGGAGCACACGAAAGGCTAAATATGGGATTGAAAACAGAAAAATCCATCTCCACAATTAAAAATAAAAATAAGCCAATTCTATGTTTGAGAAGCATGAGTTTTCACAATTCCTTATGACAATGAATCATTTTCCAAGTCCACCTATCGAGATTCTAAGTAACTGGAGAAACTTTTCCACCTTTAATAAATCATCGTTTAACCCACCCAGTCTCCTTTTCTGGATCACACAATCTACATGTGGGTAGGTGACCAAAAAGCCCACACATCCAATTTCTGGGAATATTTATATATATTACAGGTCTAGAAGTTCTAAGTGATTTGCACAATGGGCAAGCAGGCAGATGTCCAAAATATTTACAATGCCAAATTCTTGACTGCTCTACAATTTAAAAAAAAATTGATACCTGAGCAATTATTATAATACAATCAGTCCCACAGGACTCACACCCCCACAGTCTGTACAAATGATGTAAACACACAAACAAGATTCAAACATTCAATGAAAAAGCAGAAATATCTCACAAAGTTCTGTTTTACCCAGCTGAAGATCACAAACACACACAGCGTGTCTTCTTTTTTCCTTTTCTCTCACTCTTTCTTTTTCACAAATGCAGGGATGCCCAAGAAGATAAGAGCACACACACTGGGGCCTTCGAGCACTCACACATACACTGGTTCATGCAACATTCACACTGTCATAAACTAATTTTCAGAGCTCATCAATCGCACCTGTCTCCTTATATATGGAGCTCATTCACATACACACCTTATTCTAGTTCTCATTCAGTCACATAATCAGTAATCAGTAATAACAGACTGATATCTTCCTAATGTAAAGGTCCCGGAATGCTGCCCCTCACCTAAGTGGAATCTTGCTTGGCATGGACACCCTCAACTCATTTCCACCACTCACTCACTAGGGAGAGTCCAAAAACCATGCACTGCTGTAGTTTTCAAACCCCACGAGACCACGATCCTTACCACAGGAGAACGTCACTCAAAAATGAGGAAATCAGACACGCTGACTCACCAGATTTGGAGCGTTTTCCTGCTCAGATCAGTGTGGAGTTTACGATACGTTGGGTCAGTGGCAATTGATACAGATCACAACCACAGAGAGCCGTGGATGGTCCAGAGCCAGGTGCCCAGCCTGCTAGAAACTCACTCAAGAAAAGGCGTCAGCAACTGTACAGCCCCAAACCAGGATCAATCAACAAAAAATAATAACGGAAAAAAATAAAAGTAATAAAAAATAAAACAAGTGTAATCTACACAGAAGGAAGAAAGAAAAAATTCTTAAACCAACATTCAGCACATATAAAATTCTCAAACATCAAACAGCACACATGACCAGCAATCAGCACATATAACAGCAACCAGTACATATAACCAGCAGTCAGCACATACAAACAGCAATCAGCACATATAAACAGCAACCAGCACAAATAACATTTAACAATACAAGACGTACACCCCAAATTATTTCACACTTCAACACGCCTCTTGCGTGACCTTGCTTAGGATTTCCTAGGCCCAACACTTATTTCTCTCTAGAACTCTTCTTAAACACCTAGTTTTCCCCCGGGCCAGCCTTCCTGGCTCCCTCTTCACTCCTAGTGAATCACGTCGAGGTCACCAATTATGTCCTGGAAAACAATCTTTCCAGCCTAAGTCAAAAACTTCAGAGACAGAGAGTTAGTAGATGTGAAAAAGTAAATAAACCTTATTGAAACAATAAAGTCAGGCAGTCTGCAGAAAGTCTAAATTATGCAAACAAACACAACCCTTTTTATACCATTCTCCACAGCTCCACATCTTAGGCAGGGTTTTTGCCTTTCCTCAGTAAAACAGACCAATCTTCTTCACAATAATAAATTATTCATGTCTATATGTTATCTTAAATTTGTGGAGCATGCACAGTTATTTGTTTTTCTTGAAAAGGTTTTATGAGGACAAGGTTTCTTTTTTCTTTTTGGAAAAAAAATAAAATAAAATAAAGGTTTCACGCAGTCAGAGTATTTTTTTTGTTTGTTTGTTTGTGTGTTTCTCCCTGACGTTGACCAACACTCCCTTCTTAGGCCTTATCCTGACTCGTTAATTGGTATCTGGCTCAGAGTTATTTGCATCTGTGGAGCAAGATACAGGCTGGTACAGGAAAAAAAAAACAATTATTGTACAGTAAGACACAGAATTAATCTAACTCTATGCACACATAGAATATAACTTGATCAAACATTGTTCTGTGGATTTAGATTATGCTTCTAAATATTGATCATATATATAGATTATGCTTTTTAACTAATATTGTTTATTCGATTATGCTTAAGTAATAATTCTAAATGTTGGTTATACATATTGAATACACTTCATTAACATATCCAAATGTTAGTTACACATATTGATTACACTTCATAAATATTTTCTATAACACACAAACAAGGAGCTCTGAGAGGTGTTATTCTGCAAGCAATAAAAGACAAAACAAGCAGAAAATCATCTGGGTTACGCATGTAACCCTGTTCCCTGAGAAGGGAATGAACCATGCTGTCAGCCGCTATTACCTGAAGCGAAGATGCAATTCACAGGCATGCCCCAGTATGACAAAGCTATGTAACGTCTCGTTCCCTTCTCAGGGAACAGGATTACATGCGTAACCAAGAAGATTTTCTGCTTGTTTTGTCTTTTATTGTTTACAGAATTCCCTTTCAAAGCGAACTCCATATTGCGATAGCTCAATGCTGTGGGAATGAGAATACCCACTCCGTCAAACTGAGGGTATGGTCTGTATAAAAAGAATCGAGCCCAAGGGTCAGAGTAAGACACTTGAGCCCGGGGTGGAATGTAAATTCAGGCTGTAATATTGAATAAATGTGTGTGGCGTAGACCACCCCACTGCAGCCCACACATTCTGTATGGTTACCCCTTTGGACAAAGCCTTCAAGTAGGCAACTCCCCTAGTGGAATAAGTCCTCATGCCCAGAGGTGTAGTGAGACTGTGCACCTCATGAGCGACAGAGATTGCTTCCACTACCCAATTAGAGATGCGCTGCTTCGACACAGCATCAGCTCTACTGTCCCTGCCAAAGCAGACCATCAGCTGCTCCAACTTACACCACTAGCCAGAGTGGTGGACGTGAGTACAGAGAGCCCTTACTGGACACAGTCGGTGCAATGTCTCTTGTTCCAGTGTGAGAATGGAGGAGGGCAGAAAGCCTGCAAGCCTTTCTGCAAGGCTGCAAGAAAGCCTGCAAGGCTTTTTGCTGCAAGGGGAGCATTCTGCAGTGTGAGGGAGATTTATTTACACTGGGGGAAAAAAATCTCATCCAGCCTCACTTCAAGCAGCTCTTTATATGCTCCTTGCTCATCTCCGGCTCCTCTTCTAGATTCATACAAGATGCCCAGGACCTGAACCGGCTGCCCAGATCCGTGAGGCTCTGAAGCCCAACTCCCCTCGGCCAAGAAGAGAGCGAGCAATTCAATTCAATTTTATTTGTATAGCAACTTTTAAAATGGACATTGTCTCAAAGCAGCTTTACAAAAAACATTTAAACATGGGATACAGATTTTAAATGTGTAAATTTATCTCAATTGAGCAAGCCGGTGGCGATGGTGGCAAGGAAAAACTCCCTAAGATGTTAAGAGAAAGAAATCTTGAGAGAAACCAGACTCAGAAGGGAACCCATCCTCATCTGGGTAACATCGGATAGTGTAAAAGTAAAGGAAAGTTCATTATGGTTTAATATGAAGGCTATTTGCAAAACTGCATGTTGTAATTGCAGTCCTGGGGCCTCAGAAGCAACCGTAGTCCCAGCAACCACAGTGAGTGTGTCCATCTAGAATTGGAGTAGATGAGAGCTCCATCCAGAGGTAGGGCATCCGAACGGATCAGACAGGTCCGAAGAGCAGAAAGGATCAGGATCTCTAGTATCTCCATAAAATCGTTTGTGACTCAGCAGAAGGAGAGAGGGAGAGATTGTTAAGACTGTGCTTTGCATAACAGAAAGTCTACTCATGGCTTGAGTAAACAAATACGTTTTAAGCCTAGACTTAAAGACTGAGACTGTGTCTGAGTCCCGAACACTATTTGGAAGGCTATTCCATAACTGTGGGGCTTTATGAGAGAAAGCTCTTCCCCCTGCTGTAGCCTTCGCTATTTGAGGTACTGTCAAATAGCCTGCACCTTTTGATCTAAGTAAAAAGAGCTATACAAAAATAAAAATAAAATTTAATTGAATTGAGCTGTGAGAAGAGCTGCCTAATTGTAGGGCATTAACAATGTGCACACCCAGACCTCTTCCGAGCTGCCCTGTTGTGCTCCTTCCCTAGACACTTCACACAGAAAGTGTGCCCCCCCGCTAGATGAAATGGGAGTATAGCATAATACACTTCCTGAATTCTCTCTCACTTATACTTTGCTCTCTCTCTTTTTTAAAGGGACAGAAAAATAAAGAGGTTTTTTTTAAGATAGAGAGAAAATTACGTCTTTTTGTGACCATCATACAAATGACCGACATGCAGTCTCAATGAAGATTATAAGGCTGACAGTGCAGTTCACAGGTGCAGTTTTTATATCACGTGACACTCTTAATTGCCATGTCACCTGGTCATGGCAGGCCTATAAATAGGCATGATGTTAAACTTCAGATGCATTTAGCTAACGCAAGCTAGAGTTCCCTTTGAAATAGAACAACATTATAACACATCATGAAGAGAAAACATATAGACAATTTCAGAGAAAGCCTGTTCATCAAACCACTTAATACAATACAATACAAATACAGCTCAATACAAATTATTGTTTTATATTATAACATTAATACTTTGAAGACAGCGTATTACACTACATATTCTGCAACAGCATGTAAACATAAAAGGAGATTTTATGAGTAAACTCACTTCAATGAAAAAGGAGAAATGCTTTTGGAGAGAACAATCACCTGCCTTGCACCATGTACGCAGAATGCACATTGTGGACAACACTGTCCTGCTAGGTGGTTCTTGCAGCTTTCATAACGATTTCACAATAATCAACACATTGATTATTAAGTTTTTGTCCACTTGTGCGTCTTGCTGATGGAAACATCCCTGAGTGTGCTTTGTTCCATGAACTGAAGCATTTGTAGCAAGAGACACAGTCATCACACTACTGTATTGACACTTGTTGGCATTTTTGAGAGAGGAATCCAAACAGTCAAGTGCCACCACTGAAATTGTCTCAGCTTCAACTGTTGGTGTAAACAAAGTGGGTGTGTCCATGTAATAAGCCAACATGAGCAGGCAACTGCAGGCTAATGTGTGTAGAATGTTTTTGAAGTTATTTATATCCCACACAACCTTCTCGAAGAAGCTATGCTTGGCTTTAAATTGTATGGACCAGAAGTCAAGCAGAGGTCTAAAACAATTAATCATACATCGGCAATGCTCTATATAGTGATGCTTAGGTCTCAGTTTAAACTCTGGTCTCAAAAGAGTCAAATTCTAATGTACATTCCTTGCAATTGTACCTTTAACTGGAAAAGCTCTTTGGGATTTTCTGTGGCCTATTTGCTTTGTCCGAAAATATGTAAACAAAAGTCTGGATGGTAGTATTCAGATCCTCTAATTTTATATAATTCCTGCCAATCAGTGTCTTTAAACATAAAGTTCCACAGGTATAGTTCCTTCAAGTAAATCATCCAAAAAAATCAGGAGGATTGAACTAGCTCAGTTCATTTAAGACATGTTCATGCTTTACTCCATCATCAGCTAATGTTTCCTGGTCTTGTAAAGTCTTTATTGCATCATTATAGGACAGTTTGGTTCTAATTGGAAATGAACCAGTTCTCACAGAAACTCTCTCAATTTCAGTGCAGTTGGCTAGATAAAATCTGCTAAATCTCTCCACAGTAAATGACTCTTGAAAGCCAGCAAAAGAATGTGCCCCTAAATTGTCTGATGAAACATAAAGAGCTGTACCTTTCATACCGGCATCCAAACAGCTAATATAAAATCTCTGGTTTTCAAGGACACTGAGGTCCTTCAGAAGTGGAACAATAACTTTGTATCTAAAAGCCTCGTGCCATTGATTCTCCACAGGATTGCAATATATATTCTGGATAAAGACAATCTATATTTTACAGACAAATCTGCCAATACCCAGTACATTGCAGTAAAATTGTGGTGTTGTTGTTTTTTTGTGAGGTTCCCATTAATACACTTCAAATTAATTTATATATAACCACATATATGCACAACTCCTCACCAGACAGAAGTGGATTGTTTTGAAGTATTATCCCTCATGAACAGATTGAAAAAGATCATTTTGAGAGGTTGAGTTTACTTGTTTAATAATTTTGTCTATGACAGCACCCCTGATACCAATGCTGTTAATGCCCTAAGACGCTCAATAGAGTCAATAACATTAAAACTCTCCTTGCAATAAAGCACTTGCTTGTATTCTTTTCCAAGATGACCTATAATTGACAAATAGCCAAAGGGATTGTTTTCATGAAGACACGTTGTAATCGCATATGGCGAAGCAACAATCCAGGTCATCTCTTGATGTTTTCAGTGTTATGATCCTCATCACTTTCATCATCATTCTCTTGAGTTTCACCATCTGATTGAACATTAATAACCTCATCAATTTCACCAGCAACTGAATGTGAAGTAGTGTCTATATGGTTTGAACATGCACATTCCTCTTTATGGAACATCAACAAGAAAAACTTTTGGTTGAGGCATGAAGGCTGATGTAACAATATCTGAAAAACACATCAAAGCATCAACATTTAATATAACATGGTTATGTCTTAAAGTCAAAAGCAAGCACTGAAAAATTGATTTAATGTTACCTGATTAAAAAAAAAGTTTCATTGATCAAATTTTATTATTTTGGGTGACTTAAGTCATTGCATTGCAGTCTTGTTTTGAGTTTGATGGGACACTTAATTTAACTGTGAATTGATAAATTAGGTAATTAGGTTTAATTCAATAGTTACACTAATACATGCAATATTTATTTTAAAAATGTCAAATATTTCCAGAAATGAACACATTGTACTTGAGTGTGCAGCAACCCATGACAATTTGTTCACAGATTCGGCTAGGCACACATAGAGAATGACTATTGTTAAATTGTTTAAGCAATAAACGTTTTGCCCATACAAATAAGTTAAAATATTATCATGATACCCATTAAATGGCTTACAATCATTTATGTGCATGCACGAAAGTGCTTGAAAGGCATTCGTTATTGGGCTAGGAACAGGCACAGCTCCTCTATATGGGCAGGCAGGGCCCAACCAAAATATTCATCCACTTGAAATCATAGATTTAAACTATAAACTGCCAATAGCGTAATGACATTAAACATGTTTAAAAACAAGCATAGTGACCATTTAGTTGATTTTAAAGGTTGTAATATAGCCAATAGCTCTGTTACTCGTTGTATGCAAACAAGTGGGACAGAGAATCTGCTGCCCTCCCTAACCCCACAGCGCCCCATATTTTCCCAATGGAAATCTATGGTCATATATGGAATTGCAGCAAAGACTAATTGGAGACTCATTGGGACAAAATTAAATCTGCACTGCTTGCTGCTTGAAGTAGTGCAACACCCAAGGTTATAGTACTAATGCATGGCGGAGTGACAGAAACAGACTGTTAGCAATGCGCATGAACATGTGTGCAACAGCATGGTATTTTTATCACAAACTTCATTTGAGTGATTGTAAATTCAAGACAAAATGTCAGTCAAACAACTTGGCCCTGAAAAGAGTACTTCAACAATTGCATACCTTTAAATAACCACAATGAAGCTCCTTGACTGAATTAATACAGTAAAAATCAGGTTACTGCAATCTGCCAAATATATGTGTATATGTATATATATATCTATCTATCTATATATATATATATATATATATATATATATATATATATATATCTATATATATATATATATATATATATATATATATATATATATATATATATATATATACACACACATAGTATCTCACAAAAGTGAGTACACCCCTCACATTTTTGTAAATATTTGATCATATTTTTTTCATGTGACAACACTGAAGAAATGACACTTTACTACAATGTAAAGTAGTGAGTGTACAGCTTGTGTAACAGTATAAATTTGCTGTCCCCTCAAAATAACGCAACACACAGCCATTAATGTCTAAACTGCTGGCAACAAACGTGAGTACACCCCTAAGTGAAAATGTCCAAACTGGGCCCAATTAGCCATTTTCTCTCCTGGTGTCATGTGACTTGTTAGTGTTACAAGGTCTCAGGTGTGAATGGGGGAGCAGGTGTGTTAAATTTGGTGTCATCGCTCTCACACTACCTCATACTGGTCACTGACATGGCAACATGGCACCTCATAGCAAAGAACTCTCTGAGGATCTGAAAAAAAGAATTGTTGCTCTACATAAAGATGCCCTAGGCCAGGGGTTCCCAAACTTTTTCAGGGCAAGGCCCCCCAAATGGCATTAACATTTGACTGAGGCCCCCCTTTTGCAAGATATCTTTAAAACACATTAAAAATACAGACTTCTGAATATATCCCCCTTTTTTTTTTTTTATTAATAATTACATCTTACATCTTTACATTACATTACATTACATTACATTAGGAATTGATTGTGTGAGTGGTTGTCTGAGATTGAGAAAGAGAAAACACACTAGTGGGAGGGATGAGCTTGGTGGCTCCGATCAAATTGTTAAGGGCCCCCCGGGTGCCCACTGGCGGCCCCCACTTTGAAAACCACTGGCCTAGGCTATAAGAAGATTGCCAAGACCCTGACACTGAGCTGCAGCACAGTGGCCAAGACCATGAGGCGTTTAACAGGACAGGTTATTTCTCTAAGTCAAGATATTATGCAATCTATGCTTCTATTCTAACTATTTCTCCCAAACTTAACTAATCTCTGAATATTATATTGCGGTTGTCCCTTTGTTTTACTATCCCATTTTCTTTGCCACATCCCATTTACAGCTCCTTTAATGAGCCTCTTTACTTCCATTTTACTCATTGGAACATTAAACTCTATGAGTGTTTTAGAGCCTGTTTATGCGATCCACCTACTCATTTCCTTCTGCCCCTACATGAGCAGGTACCCATAAAAAGGAGACTGATCTTGATTGATATATTCTGTTCAGACATTGTAGTACTTCTGATAAAATATTCTGCCCAGATAAAGATTTCCAACTCTTTAAACTTGATAGTGCTGAATAAGAATCAAAACATATCACCACTTCAAGTGGATTGACCTCTTCCACCCACTGCAGAGCCAGTGATATAGCAAGCATTTCTGTTGTGTAAATGATAGACGATTTGATGTCCTTTGTTATTCTGTACAAAAATTTTTGGTATATATACTGCTACTGCTGTATGACCTGTATCAGTATATTCAGATCCATCCATATATATCTGAACATTCATGCTTTGACTGTTGTACATTAATAATATCCTTATACGTATATACTACACTGCGATGGACTGGTACCCTGTCAAGGGTGTACCCTGCCTTGTGCCCGATGCTCCCTGGGATTGGCTCCAGGTTCCCCCGCGACCCTGAAGAAGGAGTAAGCAGTAGAAGATGGATGGATGGATGGATTTACAAATACAAAATGAAAAAAATAATAACAAGTTCTTTCTGTTCTTTCAATCTCATACTCGAGTTAAAAATAAGAAATTAGAAATGGGTCTAAGGTCTATTGGTATTGATATCATAGTCTTTCTAAAATATATTGGTTATTTACTGTGTAAATACAGTATATATACACTGGAGCTTGAGCTCCAGGTGTCAGATCACTTCTGAGAATTCTCATTGGTGTGGATCTCGTGAGGTGGAAATAAAATCTGGACCCTTGCTTCTTCTCACTCATGGCTGGTGTCTTTTTTTCTATCTCCAACTGGGTTCACAGATGTGAGTATTTGCTTCTATGTTGAATTTTAAGTGTCTTTGGGTAAATCATGGTCAGGTACAAGAAAGGAATCCGTGAACCAGGGAAATCCGATACGTAAACAAAAGGCTTGGTAGAACGACAAGATTGAAGATACTGAGCGTTTACTTCACGCCGAGCTGTCGTTAACGAGGTCTAATATAACCTTGGGTGAAGCACAGATGTTCGCACTCAGTACTCCGGCGAACTCGAGCACAGACGTGGCTGGGAAGTGTAGTTCTTGTCAGTGCTGCAGCCGCGAGTTCGCCGTGGCGTAACAGAGCCCCCCCCCAAAAAGGCTCACTCCAGGAGCCGAACTCCTCCGAGGTCTTCCTCACCTCCGGTGTCCCGGTCGCTCTGGGTGAGCAACATGAAAGTCTTCGTGCAAGTGTGCGTCCAGAATGTCCCGGGATGGGATCCAGCACTGCTCCTCTGGGCCATAACCCTCCCAGTCTACCAGATACTCGAGTCCTCCTCTCCTACGTCTGGAGTCCAAGATCTCATGGACACGGTAGGCTGGGCGGCCCTCAATCTCTAGTGGTTCCGGTGGAGAGTCCTCCGCAACCGCTGTGGCCAAGGGACCCGGTGTAACTGGCTTGAGGAGAGAGACATGGAACTTCGGGGCGATGCGGCTGTGCTTGGGTACATCCAGGCAGTACGTGACCTCAGGATCAGGAAGGGGCCGATATACTTGGGTCTCAGTTTCCTACTCGAGAGTGGCGACTTCAGGTCTCTCGTGGAAAGCCACACCCTGTCCCCGGGTTGGTAGTGGGTGTGATTCCCGCGGAGCCTGTCCGCCTTTTGTTTGGCGATGCGGGAGGCCTGAACTGTTGATGGGCGCGTTCCCAGACCTGTTCACTCTGGCAGAACCACTCATCTACTGCTGGTGAGTCAGTGGGGGAGGCGTTCCAGGGAAACAAAGGCGGCTGATAACCCAAGACACACTGGAAAGGGGTGAGCTGGATGGCGGAATGTCATAGGGAGTTTTGTGCATATTCCACCCACGGGAGGAAGTGACTCCAGTCCTCTGGTTTGGTGGTGCAAAATGTTTGGAGGAACCGTATGACTTCTTGATTCGTCCGTTCTGCCTGTCCGTTTGCCTGGGGGTGATAACCGGTGAACGGTGACTCCCATTTTCTCCATAAAACTGGCCCATACATGAGATGTGAATTGCGGCCCCCTGTCACTCACAATCTCCTCTGGGATGCCGAAGTAGTGGAAAACATGTTGGAACAGTAATTCAGCTGTGGCAAAGGCTGATGAAAGCGCTGGAAGTGGAATCAGGCGTAGCGATTTGGAAAACCGTTCCACGGCCACCAGTATCACCGTGTTACCTCAAGACTCCGGCAGATCTGTGATGAAGTCCAGAGCCAGATGCAACCATGGGCGTACGGGTATGGGAAGCGGTACCAACTTTCCGGCCGGTAGGGCCCGCGGCACCTTCAACTGAGCACAGGTGGAACATGAGGACATGATGTGCTGCACCTCCCTGGACATGTGGGGCCACCAATATTTCTTGGCCAGCACTTGGTAAGTGCGATGAGCTCCTGGATGCCCCATCACGAGTGTCGTATGGGCCCAGGTGACAAGTTCCAAACGTTAGCATGTGGGCATGAATTGTCTCCCGGGAGGACAGGCTGGCGGTACTCGTAATTTGGGGAAGCGAGCTAAGGCTTGATCTAGAACCCACTCTATGCTGCCAACAACACTGGAGGAGGGGCACGATATACTCTTCGTGGTTTGCTCGACATTCAGGAGAGTGGATTCGGGACAGAGAATCGGCCTTCGAGTACTTTGTTCCCGGCCTGTATGACAGAGTGAACTGGAACCGGGAAAAGAACAGAGACCAGCGTGCTTGGCAGGGCGTGAGCCACTTGGTGGTTCTCAGGTACTCTAGATTTTTATGATCAGTGTAAATCATGAACGGATGGTCGGCCCCCTCCAACCAGTGTCTCCACTCCTCTAGGGCCAACTTGACGGCCAGGAGTTCACGGTTCCCCACATCATAGTTTCGTTCAGCGGGTGACGGTTTTTGTGAGAAGAAGGCAACGGGGTGCAACTTGGGTCTGTCCCCGAACCGCTGAGACAATTCCTTGATGGTTCGGGGAGTGGGCCACTCCACCACTGCCAGAACCTTGTGCTTGTCCATGGCGACCCCTTCCGGACTAATGACATACCCCAAGAAAGAGATGGTGCACTGGTGGAACTCGCACTTCTCAGCCTTCATGTACAGCTGATACTGCAACAGGCGGTGCAACACCTGTCGGACCTGCCTGGTGTGTTCTTCATAGGATGTCGAATACACTAGGATGTCATCAATGTAGGTGATGACGCACCGCCCCAGCATGTCCCTCAGAATGTCATTGATCAGGTTCTGGAAGACTGAGGGAGCGTTAGCGAGCCCATAGGGCATGACCAGGTACTCGTAGTGCCCTGACGTGGTGCTAGAGGCCGTCTTCCACTCATCTCCCTCCCTGATGCGGATCAGGTTGTAAGCACTAGATAAGTCTAACTTCATGATAAAGGTCACGGAGCTTAGCTGTTCCAGGGCTGTGGGTACTAGAGGCAGGGGATAACGGTACTTCACTGTCACCTAGTTGAGGCCGCAATAATCGCTGCATGGTTGAAGACCCCCTCCTTTCTTTTCTACAAAATAGAACCCGGCGGACGCGGGAAACATGGATGGCCGAATATACCCCTATTGGAGAACCTCCTGAATGTATTCCTCCATGGCCCGGTGTTCAGCTTGGGAGAGTGGGTACACGTGGGCCCCACGGTGGGCTAGCTCCGGGGAGGAGGTCTATGGCACAGTCGTAGGGCCTGTGTGGTGGTAAGCTGCTCTCCCTTTCCTTGCTAAACACTTCACTGAGGTCACAATATTCTAGAGGGACTGTGACAGGGACATGAGACAGGGGACTGTGGTGGCCACGGGAACCGTAGGGCCAGTGACGCAGTGTCGTCGGCAGTATGGGGACCACTTGGTAACCTGTTTGTCTGCCCATGATAGCTGAGGATTGTGACGTTCGAGCCAGGTCAGCCCGAGAATGATAGGGTGCCTGGTGGAAACGGTGACATACAGGACGAGGTTCTCGTGGTGAAGGGCACTAATTTGTAGTCTGATCGCAGCTGTGCAGTGTGATATGACCCCGCCCCCTATTGGGGATCCGTCGATCGATTGATCCTCCCAAGGTTGGAGTAGGGGCCGTATTGGGAGGCCGAGAGTCTGCGATTGGACTCACCTGGGGATGACGAGGTTGGCTGGCTGTGCTCCTCTCGGTTGACCGTGGCCTCCTATGTGGACACTGGCGAATGGCGTGGGCGTTCTTGCCGCAGTAGAAGCACCGCGACTCTCTATATCATCTCTCTCTCTCTCTCTCTTCCTCGCGGATTTGGGTGCGGCCGGGCTGCATGGGTTCCTCTGGCGGAGCTGGCTCGGGTGGAAAGGCGCTCCACAGTGCGGGACGGTTCGTATGGCGTAGAAGATCCAGCCTTACTGCCAGGTCGGTGAGGTCATCAAGGGTCAGCTGTTCACCCCAGTACGCCAACTCCCGAACCAGCTTAGGATTGAGCCCCTGACGGAACGTGGTTTTCAACGCCGGCTCGTTCCATCCGCTTCTTGCACCGATGGTACGGAACTCTAATGCGTAGTCTACCATGTCACGTGAACCCTGCATGATCGCAAGGAGTTCCCGGCCGGTCTCCCAGCCATCAGGGGAGTGATCAAAGGCACGTTGGAATCGGGAGAAGAGGTCTGCTAACGATGGTCTTTGCCCGCTTCCTCGCTCCCACTCCGCTGAAGCCCATTCCAGGGCGCGTCTGGTGAGTAGCTCCATGAAATGGGTGAGCTTGTGTGCTTCCAGCATCTCCGGGTGGTTCTCAAAGAACAGTTGGCACTGCAGAATGAAGCCCTTGCATCGCCCCGGTTCACCAGCGTAGCGCTCCGGTGATGGAGGACAGTGTACCACCGGCGCAGCTGGAACTGGCGCTGCTGGTGCTGGTGGGGCATAAGCGTGGGAAAACGCTGGAGGAGGGTTGTTAGCAAAGGGGGGGAGGGGTTCTCTGGGTCAATCTCTGGGTCAATTCTATTATCTGAGCCTGCTGTGCATTTATCGCACGGTTTTGCTCGTAATAGGTGCGTTGCCAGTCCAGGATACCTGCTGCCTCCATAGTAGGTGAAGTAATTTGTAACATTACCTTGCGAGGAGACAAGCACGGGCAGAGCAACAGCAGGGAGATGCGGAAATCACCGGCGTGAGAAGTCTGTGACGACTGACACTTTCCAGTCAACGTAGCGTAAACAATCCACTCAGTACTCCGGCGAACTCGAGCGCAGGCATGGCTGGGATGTGTAGTTCTCATCGGCGCTGCAGCCACGAGTTTGCCGTGGCGTAACAGAATTAACAGTAATCGTCATTGGAGGACTGAGGCTTCCTGTATGAAGGGCAGGCTAGTACGACAGCACCAACTACACAAAAGGAAAAAAAAACCCACCAATCAGAATACCCACAAAATGCACTGCAAAAAATGACACAGCAATAATAACGACCCTTAATGAAGTAAAGCCTAAGGTCCAGCAAAGAACATCCAGTCCCCCCCCCACCACCTCAGGAAGCACTCAGCTCCTGCAAGGAGAAAAGAAAAAAAAATCACATTAAGAATGAAAACGATCAGCGGTGTCTTTTTTGCTCTTTTTTATTTTTTGCACTCGGCCCTCCAGCTCTACAGTATTCGGATTTTTACTGAAGATATTGTCGTTGCATTATTTCGCCTAGATTTTGTGGACTCACTCCTCTTAAATCTACTTCTGTATTAATGTGCTTCTCTGTTTTGATGCTCTGACTGGGTTAGAGTTTCTGCTTATTTAATTTTATTAGTGTTTTTTCCTCGGCTTTACTTCGGATTTGAAGTCAGTAGGGGTCTTTTCTCTTACTGGAACTTTTTGTTTAGGTAATTTAGTTGGTTAGTTCAGCTTACTCTCCGAGTTGTTTTCACATTGTGGACAACTTTTGGTTATTGTAGGAAACAATGCTGTCTCCTTTGTTTTTTGGAGACTTTGGGTGTGTGTGTGTGTGTTTGGAGGATTGTTGGAGGGAGGGGGAGGGGGAGGGGGAGGAGGTCCCACTTCGGCTCTAATTGGCTATTTATATCCCTATTTTTTACTTTATTTAAATGGTTAGTAGTAATATGGATCCCAGCATAGCACGCCTTTAAGATTTAGGTGATGTTGGTAAATGTATACGCTCCAAACTTTGATGACGTGGAATTTGCTAATAGATTGTTGAGCAATCTCCCTTTCTAAAATGATTTTCGGGGGAGATTTAAACTGTGTTTTTGACCCAAACTTAGATCAGTCTAATCCCCGTACTCTGAATCAATCTGCTATGTCTAAAACATTTTCCAATTTTATGTGTCAGAACGGTCTCGTTGATCCCTGGAGATCCCGCAACCCCTCTCTTAAAAAGTTTTCTTCCTTCTCCCAAGTGCATCATTCCTATTCGAGGATTGATTATTTTTTTATAGACAGCACTCTTGATTCTTGTGTAGTTTCTTCTGACTATCTGGGTATTGTAATTTCTGATCATGTGCCTCTACAATTAGATATTCATCTTTCTATTTATAAATGTAGCCCACCACCTTGGAGATTTAATTCTCTTCTTTTGGCAGACAGTGAATTCTGTGAGGTCATTTCCACTTCTATTGATGACTTTCTTTTCTTCTATCAGAATGACTCCACCTCTTATTCATTGTTATGGGAGACACTTAAATCCTACATCAGAGGGCAGATTATTTCTTACTCCGCTTTCTGTAATAAAAAGCGCACTGCTAGGGTTAATGAACTTCTTTAATGATCTGTGATCATTAACCTCGATCAGAGATATGCATTGAACCCCTCTCCAGAACTTATTAAACAGCGTCTCGACTTACAGGCAGAATTTAATCTTATTTCGACTAAAGAGGCGGAACGCTTGTTGTTACGTACTCGTGGTTCATACTATGAACATGGCGACAAGCCGAGTCGTTTACTGGCACATCAGCTACAGTGACAGACCACTTCCAGTCTCATACCTAGTATAAAAAACACTTATAATATTGTCACTACAGATCCCATGGAATTTAATTCTACTTTTAAATCATTTTACTCTTCGCTTCATAAATCCGAATTTCCTACAGACAATACTAAAGTGAATGCATTTCTTCAAAACTTTTGTAACCCTGTCATTGATTCGAATACTGCCATGCAACTGGACTCCCCACTCTCTCTTGAAGAAATTTTAAATTGCAAAAATATGCAATTTTTTGCATATTTGCATATATATATATATATAAATATGCAATCTAACAAAGCTCCTGGCCCGGATGGGTTTCCAAATGAATTTTTTAAAACGTTTATTAGAAAATTAGCTCCATTGCTTTTGGCTATGTTCAACGAATCCTTGGAATGTGGGTCTTTGCCTCCAACTCTGACACAAGCCACGATAACTCTCCTTCTTAAGGAGGGTAAGGATCCAACCTCCTGTGGTTCTTATAGACCGCTGTCTCTGCTTAATGCAGATGTAAAGATGTTGGCGAAAGTAATGGCATCTCATTTAGAGAATGTACTCCCTTATATTATATCTGAACAGCAAAACGGTTTTATAAAGGGACGTCAATTGTTTTTCAATAACCGTACACTCTTTAATATAATTTATTAAAAGCATTCGGCTGAGCTTCCTGAGATTGTGATTTCATTAGATGCTGAAAAAGCATTTGATAGGGTTGAGTGGGAGTATTTGTTTGCAGTCTTGAGGAAGTTCAGATTTGGGGATAAGTTTATTTCTTGGATTAGCCTCCTTTACTCATCCCGTAAAGACAGGGTTCAGACAAACGATATTTATTCGGATTATTTTGCTCTCGGATGTGGGTGTCACTAAGGCTGTCCTTTATCACCTCTGCTTTTTGCTGTCGCTATCGAGCCTCTGTCTATTGCATTAAGATCTTCTCCTTTGATTAAAGGAATAGTTCGATACGGTGTAGAATACAAATTGTCGCTATATGCTGATGATTTGTTATTGTATGTAACTGATCCTATTGCCTCTATGCCTGCTGTCTTGGGTGTTCTGGAGACCTTCGGTGTTGTCTCTGGTTATAAATTAAATTTGGACAAAAGCGACTGTTTTCCTGTCAATACTGCAGCGTTTTCTCTCCAACAGTCAGATCTACCTTTTTGATTTAGTCAGTCAGGGTTTAAATACCTAGGTATCAACGTGACACATTCTTTATCTAATCTTTTATCAGCTAATTTCACTCCCCTTATCTCAAAGGTTAAATCCAACATTCAGAGTTTGGGTAACCTCCCCCTTTCTCTAATTGGCAGGATCAATGTTGTCAAAATGAATATATTACCAAAGTTTCTTTTCTTGTTCCAGCAAGTTCCTCTTTTTCTGCCAAAATCATTCTTCGATTCATTGGATAAGATAATTAGTACTTTTCTTTGGGGTGGGAAGCCACCACGGGTTTGTAAATCTTTATTGCAGTGATGTAGACTTAGTGGAGGACTTGCATTACCCAATTTTCAATTCTATTACTGGGCTGCGCACATCCATAAACTTTGCTACTGGGTTAAATCTCCTGGATCTTCTTGGTGTAAGTTGGAACTATCTTCTTGTAGGGAATCCAATTGACCTGCTTTACTTTATTCCTCTCTACCTACAAAACTCTCCCTATATACTGATAATCAAGTTGTCCTCAACACACTTAAGACTTGGTATCAATTTAGACGGCGCTTTAAATTTGTAGGTGCATCCTCTTTGGGTCTTTTAGACAACAACCATCTATTTCCTCCATCGTGTTTGGACTCCACATTTTCAGTGTGGTATGACAAGGGCATTAAACAAGTTAGAAATCTGTATGCCGATGGTGTCTTTGATAGCTTTGCCAATCTGTCATCTACTTATGACCTCCCTGTGACGCATCTCTTTTGTTATTTGTTATATATTTGTTGTTTGTTTTCGGTGTTTATACTTTTTAATTTTGGTTTCCTTTGTTAGTATAAAAAGAAAAAAACTGTCAGTAATTGTTGCTGTGCGTTAGTCGGTTTGTTTTTCTTCTCAATAAAATATTTGGGGAAAAAAAAAAGAAATGTTCAGCAGAAATGTTCAGCAGAAATGTTCAGCAGAAATGTTCACTAGAAGTGTTCAGTAGAAATGTCCAGCAGAAATGTTCAGTAGAAATGTTCAGTAGAAATGTTCAGCAGAAATGTTCAGTAGAAATGTTCAACAGAAATGTTCAGTAGAAATTTTCAGAAGAAATGTTCAGTAGAAATGTTCAGTAGAAATATTCAGCAGAAATGTTCGCTAGAAATGTTCACTAGAAATGTTCGGAGAAATGTTCAGCAGAAATGTTCAGTAGAAATGTTCAGTAGAAATGAAACTGGAGATTGTTTGTTTGAGCTGAAATAAAAAAAAAGAAAATAAATAAGAATGAAAATGATCAAATAGGCACCAATGCTACTAAGCAGAGAAACTTAAAATAATAAATGAGAACAAACATTCCAAATCAATTTAGTAAATTCAATATAACAAAACAAAACCGAAGAAAATCAATTACAATATACTCAAAGTAGGCAAAACAAAAAAAAAACCTAAATTTGGCCAAAATATTTTAAGGAAGAAACGAAAACAAAACAAAATAACTTTCTGTCACAAAAGCTCATAGATAATCCCAAACTCAAAATGATTACAGGTTGTAAGGTTGCAAAGAATGACCAAAACCACTACTACAGCATGGTGGTAATCAGCACGATTGAAAAAGACTGTTAGAAAACAGTCAGACTCAGAAAAGTGAGATTAGTGACAGTAACATAGCACAAAGCTATCCCAACACAAATAAAGCAAAAGAACAAAAATAATACAAATAAAGCAAAAAAGGGGAGGAACCGTCCCGTCCATTTCGACATTAAATGGAGACTGGACAACAAAAACAATAATGTGGCTCAAAGAGTTGGGGGGGGGGGGGGGGGGGGCTGTATTGAAATAACCGCACTCACTCAGCCTGCCTTAACACATGCAAAAAGGACCTGTGATCCGATAACACAATACTCACAATGGCACATACAGAAATCATACGATAGCTTCTTTAATAGCTACAACAGCAACAGCTGGTATTCTGACCTCAACTATGTTAAACTGATATGTTTCACAGATGGGAGCCCTGACAACACACCGCACTGAGAGTGAACAGCACACCACACACGTACACAGTCTCGGTAGCCCAACGTCACACTCCGTAGCCTTTAGCAACGAAAGAAAGGGGAGGGTTTTTGACCATGACGCACTCCGTGGGGCATAAATAACGAGCTTACAGTATATACTGTGGTAGGGCGATAGCTTATTGGTCATGTTTTTAATAATGGTGACGTTTTAAACACGTTGAAAACCTCACTACACTATAATAAAAATACATTTAAAATCTACTAAAAACATATTTTAAGACACTTTTTATATTATTATTTAAATATAACCATAAATCTATATTTTTAAAAGTATAGATGGTTCATTAAAGGAAGTCTCTTCTCTGACACCAAAATATTAATGTTATACATCATCTTATTGCTGAAATAAAATGGATATTTCAAATCTAAATTCAATGAATATCAGTTCACAGTCAGCTCCTCTATGCACACAATAAAGATCAATTAATCTTACTGTAGAATTTTAAAGTAATGGCTGTTCAAAATCAGAAGATCTGTCAATATAATTGAACCAGGAGGCTATTTTTAACCTGTTATAAATTTAAACCTGTTGAATAAAAGTTTATTAATTTCATTCAAGAAAGTTAGCTTATTTCCAACTTCAAGTTTAAAAGATCAATGAATCACAATGAGCCAAGAGAAGTTTAACCTACTAGACTGTTCATTTCAAATTATAAATATAAAAGCCTGTATTCTTAGTAATACTGGGAATTTTTGTGTATTTGTTTTATTTAAAACGATCATTATGTAGTGCTTGGGTTGTGTAGGAGCTCGCGGACACTCATTTTCTGCCATCTGAAACGTGTCTAAAGTATCTAAAAGCTGCTCCCCTCAAAAATTTTCATGCGGGAAATAGTTCCTGAAATAATTATTTCAGGAAGAGCAACTGGTTTAACCACTGTTAATGTGTTTGCAATCCTCTCTGAAGGTTACACATTTGGCTTCCTTAAATAGCACAAAACTCTCCATGCTCTTCAGCAAAAAAAGTCTGGGTTACACATGTAACGCTGTTCCCTGAGAAAGGAACGAGATGTTACATGAGCTTCACACTGTGGGAACCACCCTTGTGCATGGCCGGTATCTGAAGTCTGTGTGAAATCACACCTATTTATAGGCCTGCCGTGGTCAGGTGATGTGGCATTTCACACGTCACATGATTACAAAATGGCACCTTTAAACCATGTCAACAGCCTGGAGCGAAGACACGTTTCACAGGCATGCCCCAGTATGACAAAGCTACGCAACATCTCGTTCCCTTCATAGGGAACAGGATTACATGCTGTGGGAATGAGTATACCTACTCTGTCATACTGAAGTTATGGCCTGTGAAATGGGTCCGAGGCTTAGGGTCACTGCAAGACACTCGAGCAAAGGGCGTAGCTCACACTGCCGAGGCACACACATCCTTTAAGGGTACCCCTTTGGGTAAAGCCTTTGAGGAGGTGAACCCCTAGTGGAATGAGCCCTTATGCCCAGAGGCATAGCTAGACCACATGCCTCATAAGCAATAAGAGACTGTGTCCACTATCCAATTGGAGATGCACTGTTTTGACACAGTATCACCTCTGCTGTTTTGACCAAAGCAGACCAGCAACTGCTTTGAATTACACCACTGGCCAGAGCAGAGGAAATAAGTATAGAGAGCCCTTACTGGACACAGTAGGTGCAATTTCTCTTGTTGTTGTGTGAGGAAAGGAGGAGGGCAGAAAGCCTGCAACACTACCAGCTGGGCAGCAGATGTAGGCACTTTAAGAATACAATCCAGCCTAGGATATAAGAAGGCCTTGGCTAATCCTGGGGCAAAGCCAAGGCAGGAAAGGGCAACAGAGAGCATTTAGATCTCCCACTCGCTTGAGAGATGTCAGAGCCAGTAGCAGAGCTAGCTTTAGAGTCAGAAGCTTCTCTGAAGCTGACTCTAAGGGCTCAAATGGGGTGACTGATGGACCTTCCAGGACCACAGAAAGGTCCCAGGAAGTTATCTGTGGTCTGGGGATGGGCTTCAGCCGCCTGGCACCATGCATGAACCTCGAAATTAGAGGATGTTGCCCCACAGAGGCTCCATCAACAGGGGTGTGGCTGGCCGAAATGGCAGCCACATAAACCCTGATTGTAGAAGGAGCCAACCCCGCTGAGAAACGTCCTTGTAAGAACTCCAGGACTGTAGCTATTGCGCAGTTCACTGGGTCTACAGTGGAGCCCTGTGGATGGAAATCTCCCAAGGAGTGCCATCTTGCAGGGATATTATCTCTGAGAACCATATTTGAGCTGGCCAATAAGCTGCTACTAGCAGCAGACATAGACTGTCTTGGCGAACTCTCGCTAGAACTTGTGGGAGCAGAGCGATCATGGGAAAAGCATACAGATGTGACCTCGGCCACATGTGCACCATGGCGTCCAACCCTAATTGTGCGGCAGGAGTGAGGGTGAACCACAGTGTGTTGTCCCCTCAGAGGCAAACACATGCAGTCCCACTTGGCCAAACCTCCGCCATATGGACTCCACCACTTGTGGATGGAGCCACCAATGCCTGGGCCTCAGCCCCTGCCTCAACAGGATGTCTGCCCCCACATTCCAATTGCTCAGAATGTACATTGCTCTCACTGACAAAACATTCCCTCTGCCCACAGAAGAATTAGTTTCACCTGCCTGAACAGGGGGCGTGGTCATAATCCTCCCTTGTGGTCAATATATGAGACCACCGCTGTGTTGTTTGTAAACACATGGTGACCTCTCAATTGAGGAAGAAGGAATTTCAGTGCTAGAAATGTGGCCTACATTTCTAGGCAATTTAAATGTCTCTCCAGATGACTGCCACTCCAGAGACCGTGAGCTGGACAGCTTTCTTAGACTGCGCTCCAGACTGTAAGGGAGGTGTCTGTCACTACCTACTTGTGCTAAGGAGACACCTCTAGAGTGTGATCCAAGACTAGAAACTGGGGAAATTCTCAGAGCATGTAGGCATTGCCACGTGACACTGAATACTCTGAGGTTTCAACCTTGGATGAAACCCCCAATTTCTCAGCTACCACTGAAATGGTCTCCTGTGCAATAAGCCCAATGGTATGACACTGGCTGCCCATAAGCTCCAATAGTCTCCCATAGAGACTGGAGGGGATGCCAGGATCCAGCTTTATCTGGCTCAATGTTGATAGGATTGATCCTACGCATGTTGTGGATCGAAACGCCCTCATCATCATAGAATCCTTATAACCCCTAGAAAAGTTGTTCACTGCACTGGAGAAAGCATACTTTTCTGAAGTTGAACCTGAGCCCCAAGTTCTTCATGTGGGTGAAAACAACATCTTGATGTTGAATCGCCAGTTCCCTGGATCTTGCTAGAATCAACCAGTCATCTGGGTATATACATGTGTGTGTGTGTGTTATACACACACACACACACACACACACACACATATATATATATATATATATATATATATATATATATATATATATTGTCGCGACGGACCGACAGCCGGCGCGCAGGACAAGAAAGTCCCCAACTGCCGGACCGGCACGGCGGGGCGGGACCGCTGACACTACGCCGGCCGGCGATTGGGGAGTCAGGCGGGAAAAGTCCACCAATCAGGCGACAGAGGAGGAGGATAAAAAGGCGCGCTTCCAGCCATACGGGAGGAGGAAGACCGACGGTGAAGGAACAGAATCCGTGCGTGCTCTTCAGCAGCCTACAGACGCGCCAGCGCGGAGCACACCGGTAATATTGACTCACGCAGACCACTAATCTCTCTCTCTCTCTCTCTCTCTCTCTCCCCTCTTCTCCCTGAAGGTGTGAGCGCGGACGAGGCCACCGGGCAGTAAAAACGCACGCACCGGTGGATGAGGGCACGGGAGACCCACGCCCTCGCCTCGGGAACCCCGACACGCCCTCAAGAAGGTCATGCGACAGCCACACCCCCCACACACTCACACACACTCGCACTAAGCTAAAATAAAACACCCTTAATAACTGCAACCTGTCACTTGTGGGTCTGTGCTCTGCCCTTCCCCCGAGCTAACTCCCTACACTGGTGGAGGATGCGGGCATAGGAGCACAGACTCGCCTGCAACGAGCACAAACAAAAAAAAAAAAAGGGGGGACCCTGAGAGAGAAAAAAAGAGAGAGGAAAAAAGGCGAAGACAACCATGGATTGGTTGTCTTCGCGCCCTTCGGCCCCTGCTCACGGGAGAGGCGCGGACGGCCTACTATGCCCTCGAGCCAGAGGAGGCTGCCGACTACGCCGCCATGAAGGAGGGGGTCCTGGCATGGTGTGGGCGAACCCCCTACCAGGTGGTGACAGACTTCCATCGCTGGACTTACCGACCGGGGGCCCGACCACGCGGCCAGCTGAACACCCTCCTCCAGATCACCAAGAGATGGCTCCGGCCGGATCAGCATACCGCCGCGGAGGTGACAGAGAAAGTGGTGGTCGACCGCTTTCTGAGGGCGCTACCCCGGACAGAGCGCCAGGCAGTGGGGGCACAAGCCCTGATCACGACCCAGGAGCTTCTGACGGCCCTCGAACGAACCATGGCCACCCTGGAGCTCGGCCAATCTGAGCAGCCGCCCCTCGACCGACCCTGCGGTGCCCCTGGCCCCCGGCCCGACCGCCTGTCCCGTCCCCGCGCCTGGAGGGCTCGCCAGAGGTCGCCCATTCCTGGAACCCCCCCCGGACGAGCCCATGCCTACGGAGCCGGAGAGGGAACCCGCCCGGCCGCTTTCGAAGCCATGGCTGGCGGCCTGCGCCCTCCACCTACAGCAGCCACGGCGACGCACGAAGAGGAGCCGGGCCCGGCAGGCCTACCTGGCCCAGGACGGCGGAGAGACCGGGAGGGGAAGTTCGGACGGGAGCAGAAGGAGGACGACCGTCTGAAGCACTGCTGGGCCCAGGTGCGACTGATAGAGGGGGTCGACCAGAGCCCCGACCTGAGACTCCCCGCTTCGTACTTCCTCGTCCGGTACGGGCTCCTCTACCAATGGACCTGCCGCCGCGGGGAGCAGGTGGACCTACTGGTGGTCCCCAAACCCAGGACACCCACTGTCATGCATCTGGCCCATACACATCCACTCGGGACCCCCGCCCTCGCCTCGGGAACCCCGACACGCCCTCAAGAAGGTCACGCGACAGCCACACACACTCGCACTAAGCTAAAATAAAACACCCTTAATAACTGCAACTTGTCTCTTGTGGGTCTGTGCTCTGCCCTTCCCCCGAGCTAACTCCCTACAATATATATATATATATATATATATATATATATATATATATATATATATATATATATATACATACATATATATATATATATATATATATATATATATATATATACACAGTATCTCACAAAAGTGAGTACACCTCTCACATTTTTGTAAATATTTGATTATATATTTTCATGTGACAACACTGAAGTAATGACACTTTTCTACAATGTAAAGTAGTGAGTGTACAGCTTTTGTAACAGTGTAAATTTGCTGGTGTAACCGCTGGCAACAAAAGTGAGTACACCCCTAAGTGAAAATGTCCAAATTGGGCCCAATTAGCCATTTTCCCTCCCCGGTGTCATGTGACTTGTTAGTGTTACAAGGTCTCAGGTGTGAATGGGGATCAGGTGTGTTAAATTTGGTGTCATCGCTCTTACACTCCCTCATACTGGTCACTGGAAGTTCAACATGGCAACTCATGGCAAAGAACTCTCTGAGGATCTGAAAAAAAGAATGTTGCTCTACATAAAGATGGCCTAGACTATAAGAAGATTGCCAAGACCCTGACACTGAGCTGCAGCACGGTAGCCAAGACCAAACAGTGGTTTAACAGGACAGGTTCCACTCAGAACAGGCTTCGCCATGGTCCACCAAAGAAGTTGAGTGCACATGCTCACCGTCATATCCAGAGGCTGTCTTTGGGAAATAGATGTATGAGTGCTGCCAGCATTGCTGCAGAGGTTGAAGGGGTGGGGGGTCAGCCTGTCAGTGCTCAGACCACACTGCTTCAAATTGGTCTGCATAGCTGTCATTCCAGAAGGAAGCCTCTTCTAAAGATGATGCACAAGAAAGCCCGCAAACAGTTTGCTGAAGACAAGCAGACTAAGGCCATGGATTACTGGAGCCAATGTCCAGTGGTCTGATGAGACCAAGATAAACTTATTTGGTTTAGATGGTGTCAAATGTGTCTGGCGGCAACCAGGTGAGGAGTACAAAGACAAGTGTGCCTTGCCTACAGTCAAGCATGGTGGTGGGAGTGTCATGGTCTAGGGCTGCATGAGTGCTGCCGGCACTGGGGAGCTACAGTTCATTGAGGGAACCATGAATGCCAACATGTACTGTGACATACTGAAGCAGAGCATGGTCAGAGACTGGGTCGCAGGGCAGTATTCCAGCATGATAGCGATCCCAAACACACCTCCAAGACGACCACTGCCTTGCTAAAGAAGCTGAGGGTGAAGGTGATGGACTGGCCAAGCATGTCTCCAGATCTAAACCCTATTGAGCATCTGTGGGGCATCCTCAAACAGAAGGTGGAGGAGCACGAGGTCTCTAACATGCACCAGTGGATGAGGACTCCAGTGGCAATCTGTGAAGCTCTGGTGAACTCCATGCCCAAGAGGGTTAAGGCAAAATAATGGTGGCCACACAAAATACTGACACTTTGGGCCCAATTTGGACATTTTCACTTAGGGGTGTACTCACTTTAGTTGTGGTTTTTGTTGAGATTTAGACATTAATGGCTGTATGTTGAGTTATTTTGAGGGGACAGCAAATTTACACTGTTACACAAGCTGTACACTTACTACTTTACATTGTAGCAAAGTGTCATTTCTTCAGTTTTGTCACATGAAAAGATATAATCAAATATTTACAAACATGTGAGGGGTGTACTCACTTTTGTGAGATATCGTAAGTACACCTGTTGAGCTTCATAAAATGGAAGGTGGCTTTAAGAATATAGCACAAGCATGGAATATGCTCATTTCCACCAGAAGGGCAATAATTAAGATGTTCCAGTCTGATGGAAATGTTATTAATCAATCTGGAAGTGGACTTGTCTGTATTGTCTCAATGCACCGTGAAGAGGATGTTCCAGTGGCCAATAAATCTCCAAGGATCACAGCTGTAGAAATGCAGAAGTTAGTTGTGTCTTGCGGTCAGAAAATCTCCAAAAACTACAATCCGAAATCATTTGAAATGTTTCAAGAAAATAGCCTCTACTCTCATTCAAAAACAAACTCAAGTATCTTCAGTTTTCCAGACACTATTGGAACTTCAAATGGCATAGGGTTCTATGGTCAAATGAAACAATAATAGAGCTGTTTGGGAATAAACACCAAAGGTGGTTTTGGTGCACACAGAGAGGTAGCCATGTGGAAAAGTACCCTGTGCCCATGATTAAATATGGTGTTGGATCTTTATTGTTTTGGGGCTGTTTTTCTGCCAGAAGACCTGGGCATTTTGTTATAATACATGGCATCTTGGACTCTATCAAATATCAACAGATATTCAATGAAAACCTGACTGCCTCTGCCATAAATTTTAAAATGGGCAATGATCCAAAACATACATCAAAATCAACACAAAAATGGTTTACTGACAACAAACTCAAGGTCCTGCCATGAAACCCATAGAAAACCTGTGGGGTGAACTGAAGAGGAGAGTCCACCAGCATGGACCTCGAAATTTGAAGGATCTGGAGAGATTCTGAATGGAGGAATGGTCTCAGATCCCTTGCCATGTATTCTCCAACCTCATCAGACATTATAGGAGAAGACTCTCCCTCACTGGTGCAGCTAATCAGTGTTACAGAAAAATGTTTGTATGTCAGTAAAGAAACCAGCATATTAAGTGGTAAGAGACAAAACCTTTTCAGACAAAATTTTTGTCTGGATTTTGCTGCAAAATTAAGAAGTCACGACAGTCAAAGTCTCCAAAAGAACTGTGCCTGCTTCTGCAAAATACTCAGTAAAAGTTACAGCTCAATTCCTTATAAAACTGCATTAATTCCACCTGACACTACTTTTTTTTTTTTTTTTTAAGAAAAGGGTTGTCACACCAAATATTGCCGTTGTTTAATTTATAACTGTTTAATTTATTTTAATTTATAACTGCTTTTCATAGTATATTTTTTTCAATAGAGAAACATATAATTTAATTATTTTTGAAGGCATATTTGATTAACAGCACTTCTTTGCATGTGCCTAAGTCTTTTGCACAGTACTGTTTGTGTGTGTGTGTGTGTGTGTGTGTGTGTGTGTGTGTGTGTGTGTGTACATACACACACACACACACACACACAAACATACATAAACTTTCTGGTTGATTGCATAGCATGCCTTTCATCTGAGCATTTATTGTGTTTATTGTTCAGAACTTAAATCAGATCAGGTTATCTTCAAACACTCTTTGATATTAAGCACAATTCATATTTGAATCAATTAATGCAAGATGTTCAGTCACTTCGGCAGCGAAGCAACCCCAAACCATAACATTCCACCACATGCTTCACAATTGGTATGAGGTTGAACTTTGTGATACGTTTTTGATGTTTTTTGCTGATAAAAGTAATTACCATTCATTCTTCCTTCATGTAACAATTCTCAGACCTGTCCCTGAATTCGCTGGCTATACCGGTTTCCTTTGATCAATTACAACACATTTCTCTAAAGGAAATGTGTGATCTGGTTAACCAGATGAAAATAACGGCCACAGCACCTGCTGTTGTTCTCTCTGTGATTATAAAGGCAACTTTTTCTGAAATTGGCACCAGTATCCAGGTGTTGATAAATTCATCTTCGGATGCAGAGGTGGTGGTCCCAAATTGTTTTAAGCATGCTATTGTTCAACCTTTGCTTAAGAACTAAATGTCCAGAGTGTCAGAGACTGTGTAGCTCACAATACTGTTTTGAGGGGCATAAAGCAAAGATTCAGTTCCGCAAAGGCAATTCCATGTGTGAAACGAGATTCTACTGCGGTAAATGTAAACGCGTGATACGGGATAAACCTTCTAATCATGAGAATCACATATGTACACATTCCAAATGCATACTCTGTGGCCAAAAACTCGACGAGGATATCGAGCATAGTTGTTTTATACAGAGGGCTAGGAAAGAACGCAAAAATAAGGATTATGTGTTTTATGATTTCGAGACTAGGCAGGAAACAGGAACTCATGTAGCTAATTTCATATGCTGTATTGATTTTAAGGGAGTGGGTGGCTAAAGGGGATGATTGCGTCAGTGCCTTCCTTAAGAAGTTTCAATGTAATACATACAATGATTATACGTTTATCGCGCATAACGCTAGAGGATTCAATTCATACCTTTTGTTAAACCATTTGGTGAAAGAAGGAATCACACCCGAAATCATAGCGCAAGGCGGTGAAATTTTGTGTTTCATCGATACCGCAATCGCCAGTCCTACATTGATAGTCTATTGTTCTTACCCATGAAGTTAAGCAGCATCCCAAAAGCCATGGGGTTTTTGGAAAACAAGAAAGGCTTTTTTCCCCATTTCTGGAACACCGTAAAACATCAGGATTACGTAGGACCGTATCCTGACCCTAAGTTTTACGGTGTAGATGGCATGATACCTAAGGATAGAGAAGAATTCTTTAAGTGGTAGAGAACGGTTTCTGACAAAGTCTTTGATTTCAAGAAAGAGATGGCCGAATACTGTGTGAATGACGTAGAAATTTTGAGAAAGGGCTGTATAGCTTTCAGAGAAGAAATTCTGGAAAGTACAAAGGTCAATCCGTTTAAATGCATAACGATCGCATCTGTGTGCATGAAAACATTTAGAAGTTCCTGCATAAAGTCACTTTAGCTATTCCGCCGCTTGATAATTACATCACCACTCAGAAATCTTTCTCAACACCTTCCATACAATGGGTCGAATACGTTTCTAAAACGCAAAACCTACCCATTCACCACGCGTTGAACAAAGGTGAAGTCAGGTTTGGCACCTATTATGTAGATGGTTACTGTGAGGATGGGGAAAACCGTAAGGTTTTTGAGTTTCTTGAATGTTTTTATCATGGTTGTGAAAAGTGTTTTCCCTCAATGACCCTGCATCCTCTTACCAAATCCAATGCTACCTTCTGAGATATCCGTCAAAAATCGATGGAGAGAATTAAGAATTTGCAAGACACCCTCAATTTGCAAGTCACTCTGATGTGGGAACACGAGTGGAATGAAATGAAGAAAACCGACAACCGCGTGCTAAACTTTCTAAAAGACTTTGACTTTCCTGAGTGTTTAAACCTGCGAGATGCTCTTTTTGGCGGTTGAACAAACACGTTTCATTTGCATTATGTAGCTCAGCCCTTTGAGAGAATCGATTATTTAGATTTTACCTCTCTTTACCCATTTGTAAATAAGACAAAGACGTACCCGATCGATCACCCTATCATCATTTATCGTGACTTTCAACCTCTGAAATATTACTTCAGTATCATCAGAGCAAAAGCATTACCGCCTAGGGGCCTGTGGGCACCTGTTCTACCATTTCGAGTAAAAAACTCCTCTTTCCTCTATGTAGAACGTGCGCCGAGCATCAGCTAAAACAATGCAATCATACGAATCAGGAGAGAGCTTTTACCGGAACATGGGCATCTATCGAAATTGAGAAAGCTGTCAAAAAAGGTCACAAATTTCTAAAAGTGTTTGAAGTGTGGCACTTTCCTAAAAGGTCTCATAAGCTTTTTACATGATATATTAAAATGTTCCTCAAGACCAAACAGGAAAGTTCAGGTTATCCGTCCTGGGTCGTTGATGAATCCTCTAAACATGAGTACATTCGCAAATATAAGGAGAACAAAGGGATCACGTTGGATTTATCACCGTTAATCCTGCCAAAAGATCTGTGTCTAAACTCGCACTAAATTCATTGTGGGGTAAGATGTGTCAAAGACCAGATAGATCAAACACAACCTTAATTTGCGATCCTGCCGAGTTTTTACAGTTCATGTTCTCCGATATTTATAATGTCAGTCAGTTGTCTTTTTTGAATGAGAAGGCGGTGATGGTACAGTGGCGTTATGCAGACGCTAGACTTGAGCTGTACAATTTGATGGATCGATTGGATCAGCGTTGTTTGTACACAGACACCGACAGCGTCATTTTTAAAAGTAAGGAAGGTGACTGGATGCCACCCTTAAGTGATTACTTCGGTGGGCTTACCAGTGAACTTGATGATGGTGATCAAATCGTAGAATTTGTAAGCGCAGGTCCTAAAACCTACAATTACAAAACCGTAAACGGAAAAACAACCATGAAAGCTAAAGGCATTACTTTAAATTGTATCAATTCTGAAATTGTCAATTTGAAATCACTGACAGAATTGGTGGACGAACGAGTGAAAAATCTGGATCAAACCGGTCAACTCGTAACCATGCACAACCAAATCGTGAGAGATAAAAAGGGGTTTCATTTGCGAAACAAATCACAGTTGAAAAGGTTCAGGGTTGTGTACGATAAGCATGTTTTTTTTACCTGATTTTACACCTCTCCCTTACAGATATTTAAGACTATTCATGTATATATGTGTATATAGTTTCTGTTAATGTGTTTTGTAATGGAAAATATGAACGTGACTGTCTTTGACGCTAGGATGCAACTACCCTTTTCATGTATCGTATGTGGACCGAGTAATAGTGGAAAATCTTATTTTATCAAAATGTTGTTGGAAGACTGTAAAGAGGCAATGTCTGTAGTTCCCGAAAACATTGTCTGGTGTTATACGTGTTGGCAACCTCTGTACGATGAATTGGTGACCAGAATAAATATAACATTTCTTCAAGGAATCCCTGATTCTTTGTGTGATGACGAACTATTTCCTCCCAATAAAAAAAACTTGTTGGTAATCGATGACTTGATGGAATCCACCAGTAAAGACGATGAAGTAGAAAAGGCTTTTACAAAATACACCCACCACAGAAATCTGAGCGTCATCTACCTCGTTCAAAACTTGTTTTTTCAAGGCAAGACTAGCAGACCAATTAACCTGAACACCAACTACATGGTTCTTTTTAAAAACCCTAGAGATAAATTACAGATCAGCATACTGGCTCATCAGATGTATCCGGGTAACAGCAAGTATTTTTTAGAATGCTTTCTCGATGCCATCTCTAGACCTTACGGGTATTTATTTGTTGACCTGGAAGCACAAATACCAGAAGAACTTTGTCTCTGGTCAGGGTTGTTTCCGGGAGAGAAACCGGCTGTGTATGTTCTGAAGAAGGAAAAAAAATACTTTAAAGGTGCCCACAGATCTCATCCTGAGCATATGTGAACTAGCTTTAAACGTACTCAGGGGAAACATACCGCTGACGACAAAATAGTACCCGGTTTTTAAAAAACAAAAAAATGGTTCAAACTATTTGCGGATAAAAGAGCGTCCGTAGAAAGAAAAAGGAAAGTTATTAATCAATCCAGAGGATTTCTTCTGCCTTTGCTCAGTGTAGCCATTCCTTTTATAAGCAGCTTAATTGCATCCTGCAACAATTAACATGGAGACCGCGGAGAAAATGCATTTAGTCCCCAAACCTCAGCACGATAAACAATAGCGGTGAATTTATTTTTAAAGGAAACACTATCAAAGGATCTCACATGGTGGATTTGCTTAAAAATCTCATTGCCCAACATCGAGTATCCCATGAACGGAGGCCTTTAGGCTGGAAAGAGTTCTTACAGACAGTAGCCAACCTAAATATGCCCTTTTCAGCAATACCTAATGGAGGTGTTCGGCGCAAATTATCTGACATAAAAAGTTTTGAACTTGTACAGGGTTATATTTTATTTTACAACAGTAAAACATCTACATAGAGCGCGATAAACTCTGCATCATAATGTTTCAAATTAAAAGGGTTTTTATTGTACGACCCACTGAAGGCATCATTGTCTACCATCCCAAAGATAATGGTTTTAGGTAAAGGGCCATGGAAGAGGTTCTCTTGGGAACAAATGCGGCTCCCTGCAGCTAGACTGAAGGTCTTCAAAAAGACTCTTTCGATCGGGTACTTGGCTGTGGCACTGAGAAGTGCTTGCCCGTGACCGTTTTTTACAGACGGTGAGACGGTTACTTTCTTCACAAAAAGAGAAGCGTTGAGTATTTTCAGAATGAAATTCGCATTTCCTTCCTTCATCAAGCAGAATTCAGCTTTGCTGTGAACCATTTTAATTCTCAAATCAATATGTTCAGTAAAAGTTTATCCTGAAAAAATATATCCGAGTGAACATGTCCAACCAGGTCAAAGGTGTTGCTTTCAGCACTGAAACTGGCCCTTTATTTGAGATCTTTGTTTCGACTGTCTAGTTCTGTGGCACCCATATGCCCAGCTGTGTCTTTGTAGAATAACCCGGTGCAAAATTGTGTTTCCAGGGTATCTTTTCCATAGTTGAGAAGACTTTCAAATGTAGCGCGGTATGGGTATGTACCACTAAATTGAGAATAAGTCGATCCCAGAGCATGACATCCACTTGTGAAAAAAGTGAGGCTACGGGATAATTAACGACCCCAACCTTTGCATCATTAGCTATATTGGAACCATCGGGGTTCACGATTTTACACGCTAGATGTAAAAAAGTGTTGTTCAAGTCGATGTAATCCTCCCCATTTCCAGCCACATAGAACTCCAGGGGTCCAGTGTCCGTAAGAGCGGAAAGTGGAGGTATTTCGACATAAGTGTACTTTTCAATACTCGTTTGGGTATAATATAATGTGAAAATATCCAATTCTGTCTTGGTACACTCTGAAGATAGACTTTGTAAGAAAGCCATGATGTTAGAAAATGTTCAGCCTCTTTCTCTTGTGAGAGATGGAAGGATGCCTGTTGCCTCTCTGCCCTGTCTTTTTCACACTGGTCTTGATTTTAGTAACCTTACATCTTTTATTTGGAATCATGTGTCGACGCCCTGGGAGCCTTTTAGATTTTTTACGCGCAATCAACGCAAGCCCCGATCCGTCTTGATTCTGAGTTTGTGTCTTGCTCATAATGTTGCTCGCTATGTCGCTTACGAAACCTTTAGCCGCCATTTTTAAATAAGGTTTTGCAATAGCAAATCCCCTTTTGAGAAACGGAACCGCCATTCTAAAAAAACCCTTGAACAGTCCTCCTAGCCCCGACCCATACATGGTGGGGGCACCTCGAAACCCCAGAAGGCCATTTCCAGCCTGGTGGACATAATAATCCACATAGGTCTGCGGGTGAACGTAGCCCCTATCCATCATTTTTCATATGGAATGAATGTTTAGTGGGTCTAAAGTGTAGTTTAGCAATAAATTTACCGTAACTAAAAGGTATAGGCTTGTTCTGATCCGTTTTGACTTCGATTACTATATCGGTAATGTGGTTCTTAGTGAGAGGTACGTAATGCAGCTTATCATAAGTAATTGTGACGACTTTGTTGTTTTCACCCGTTATATGTACGCATCTCAGTAACGGGGCAAAACTATCACAAACTCGTTGATACTCGATAACGTCTGTATATACATACATCGTGTAAAAGCCTGGGTGAATATCAGCAGGGTTAGGTTCGTCTGGTTCTCGGGCCATTATCGGAACACCGAGCACGAAGAATCATATGAGCGATGAACATCGTTCATACCAAGCATATTTGCTAAATTTCCATAAGCTTTGAATGTTTTTGGGATACGATGCGTATTTTATTTTTCATAGGGTTATAGAATATCTCTATTCCGAGTTCCAATTTCTTTATGATTTTGTTGATTTCACTAACCACTTCATCAATACTTTTATAATATCCTGGAGTGATATTAAAGTTACTGTTTTGTATTTTCTTTCCATCCCTCTGAATAATATGACACAGACTGTCTTCCTCTGTTAACGAGTACCAACTCTGGATATATTGAACCTCCGTGAGCGAGACTTCCCAAATTCCATTCAAATTGATTGGTTTGGTGAATTTTGTAGTGTAGTGTGCGATCTTATTATTAGGGTAAATATCCAGTGACGTGTCGCTTGGAAGGGTCACAAAGAATCCGCAGTCTTACATGGTTTAATGAATATAGCTTTCAGTTTTGTTCACGACGATCCTTTTAACTACGTCTTTGACCGGAACCCAGGAATTAAATTTATCAGGCCACCCCACCCATTTCACCAGGCAGACTTTTTTCCGGTTTCGGGTCTTTTCAGACAAGATTTTCTCAATTTTAAATGTCTTGTCCTTCCCGATAATGATCTTTTGTAACTCAGGTCCATAAAATGTTCCCTCAATTTTTTCACCATCATAGTCTTGTAATTTATATACCAGGGGATCTCTCGGTATCTGTTCGGCGATTGTAAAATATTCATCCGTAAAGTTTTGCTCGTATTCTTTTTCAGACTGTCTTTGAAACGGGAAATTCTAACGATATCACCGACTTAAAACTTGAATTTTAGTTTATTTTATTTAGGTGAGAACAGTCTGTAGAGGGTTTTAAATACTCTGAAGGAATTGGCTTCGTTGACCTTGGCGGGTTTCATTTTGATGCTGGAATGGTAATTGTGATCGTACGCTTGAATCAAATCCTGGACTATGTTGATGTATTTTCTTGTGTTAAAAGCGGTAAAATATCTCCACATCCTGGTCTTTAGCGTTCTGTTGAGCCTTTCACACACCGATGCTTTTTGCCCCATACTTGTAGCGAGTGAACAATGTCATGTTTGTTGTTAAAAAACTCCGTCTCTTGGTCAGTTTGTAGTTTTTTGGGGACTCTACCTTCCTTTAGAATGGAATCAAAGGCTTTAGTTACCTTGAGTCCGGTCTTGTTTCGTAACACATGTACCCAGGCATATTTGGATAAAATATCTATGCACGTGATCATAAATTTTGCATTGTCATATTGACTAAATCAGGTTGTCATTGTTCATCGATGTTCTTTACAAAAACCTTGTTTCTTTTAAACTTTTTAGATACTGGTTTATGTAGACTGTACGCATCCTGCTCAGCTAACCAGTTTTTTATTTCAGTATCATTAGCTCTTTTACCTATTTTCTCAACAATAGCTCTTTGCAAACTCTCAACGCCACCATACGAACCAGGTTCTGATGGCGTATAATATATATTCTTCATCAATCGTTCAGTTATTTCGAGTATCAAGACAAGAAATGATCAAACACCAGGTAGATTAAGCATTTTATCTCAGAACACGTGAGCATGGTATTACATATTCAATCACAGTAACATTTTCCATTCTAAACAATTTATATCACACACAGGTTTAGATACATGTTTAGTTTTACATTCAAATGTTTCAGCAATACATGTAAGATAAAACTTGATAATCACAAATGTGTTAAGGACACACACTATTTATGATTGTCTTCAGCATTTTGTTTTGTTTGGCTTCAGGCTTTTCTTGCAGTCAGAATAGACGTGGCTTGTTCTGAAGTTTCCCACGTATGCGGCGGTTCAGAGGGTTCCAGAGATGAGTGAAAGGTCCAGTAGTCCACAACGTCTTCGCACACCTGCTCATTGAAAATGTCTTTGGTTTTCTCCTTGACCTCATTCAGTATGGTTTTGATGTGAGGCTCGTCTTGCCATTCACACACGACAGCTTCAGCGATACCTTGATTTTTTTCCAGCGATGGAGTGTGTTTGATACCACACAATTTCAGACCTCTTGTCAACGTGTATTTGAACCACGGTTTAAACAGTTTTTTCAGCAATCCGTATGTGTTTAGGTGCAGATAGTACTCGTCAGGATCGAACAAACACACGTGTTGGAGTTGACTTGGATGATCGATAGCGCAGCCATGGCAGTTGTCCTTCAGATCTTGTTGAAGGACTCTCAGCTCTCCAGTAACCACACATATGATGGCTAGCACGGTGTTGGTTATACACCCGTCGGTTTCATCGTTTGTTGTCGGATAGGTCAGATTTCTTTTTCCTAGGTTTTCGCCGTCTTCAAAACCAGGACTGGTCACATCATCATCCAGGGTAGCATCAGAGTTGTAGAAAACGGGCCTGAGTTCACAAGACATATTGCTTGTTGATGCTCAGAATACTTTGACTCGATATGCATTCAGACTCATTTATATAGCATGTGGGAGGAGTTTTGGGGAAGGTGGAGTTTCTGCTCAAGAGTAGTATATTGATGATCTCAGAAGAGATCTTCTAGCCTTACTTTTATTTCCGTTGTGTCTCTTCCAATTTTTTTGGAATAATTCATCAATTTGATGGAAGTAGCGTTGTAGATCATGCCAGTTGGTTTGTTCATACCTCACTTCACAGTTCTCTTTATCAGGTGCGTCGCCACCGGTTAATACAGCAGCACAGCGCAGTGAAACCTGGTTCTTGGAGAAATTTGTTGCTCTGATGTGGTATTTGCATTTCAGAGATGTACTGTTCCATTTACGTCTGTACGCATCCAGGGAAAAGAAGTCCATTCTAACAATGTAGTCAAAATCCTTGCACCATTTTCTGAACTTTTTCCAGTCACCCTCGTTAAAAGTTATGATCTCTGTAGCACAGGTCCAGTGGATGTGACCCGGGACCCAGAACTTGAAAAGCACAACGGTTCCTTTTTCTGCATCGAAAATCCGGCTGTACATCCGTTTGACATTACACAATATTAAATCTTTCATGCTCTAACATTTTTTCTATCCTCCCCAAAAAAGGGTGAGCTTTTTTGGTGCGTTAGGACAAACATCAGCCATGTTGTAAGCTCGCACACTATGTTCTAAGTACAGAGTATTATAAAACCTAGAGGGGTGCTCGACTTTTATAGACAGGTTCGTATGCATGCATGTGTGTGTGTGTGTGTGTGTGTGTGTGTGTGTCATATTTTTGAACATATGTGTCTGGAATGCATGGGAACCAGATTTAACATAACTATTTTTTATAATGCCAACATGAATATGTCAACATAAATATATTTTATGACCTAGACCTACCTCGGAGTGTTTCATATTCTATGTGAAAAGAAAGAACATGTGTGTAACGTGTGTGGGTGTCTGGAATACACATGGCCATACTATGTATGAGAAGATATGTGTCTGGAATGCATGGGAACCGGATTTAACATAACTATTTTTTATGATGCCAACATAAATATGTCATTAAATGGACCCTTTCATCTGTCACAGTCATTAAATTTTATAATCCTGGCCCCTTTCACCCGTCATGGTCATTAAATTTTATGATCTTGACCTTTGACCTAGACATAGAGAGTAATAATATGTGTCTTTTTGACCTTTGAGCTAGACCTATCAAAAATAAGGTTACAATATATGCAAACTATTTCTCTCTAGAGCTTTTTCAGTTGCTGCCCCTCATTTCTGGAATCAATTGCCACTGGACATCCTCCTTGCACCTTCTATTACCACTTTTAAAAAGAGGCTTAAAACATATCTCTTCTCCCAGGTGTTTCAATCTAATTTGTGTTTGTTTTTTTTTGTTTTTTGTTTTTTTTTACTATTGTCTATTGTCTGTTATTATTTGGTTTTATACTGTTTTCTGTTTTACTTTCCTTACTCTGTTCAGCACTTTGGTCAGCTTTGCTGTGTGAAACGTGCTATATAAATAAAATTTACTTACTTACTTTCTAGGTGCTTCACCTGAAAAGTTGTCTTTGGTCTGCACCAAACATGTCTGCTGTTACTGTGGCCAAACAATTCAATCTTTGATTTGTCTGTCCAGAGCACTCATTGGCAGACTGTAGTCTTACAAAGGCTTTTTCCTTGCATGCCTCCCATGCAAGTCCAATTTAGGCAATCTCTTTCTTATTGTAGAAGCATGCACTTTGACACCAACAGACTTACTAGCAGATACTTTGATTAAATTTTGTGGTCTTTGGAGACTTTGTTTTGCATCAGACAGTCTGCTCTTGGGCTGAACTTGCTGGGATGGCCAGTTGAATGATGTATTTCAAATAATTTGGAGAAGATCTTTTAAATCAATTGCCAAACTCATAGGCACCCACAAACCTTTTTTTTTTCTGAAGGCCTTATACAACTCTTTATATCTTGGCATGATGACACCACACACTTCAATAACAAAGGGAACACCAGACACTAGATATGATGGGGTATGAATAAGACAGGTTCCAACTGCACTCCCTAAGCATGTGCTGATCACTGGTACTTAATCTAGAACATGTGATTCAAATTATATGAATTTGAAGGAGTGATAGGGGTAAAAAAAAAATGGGTATACTTACTTTTTCCATGTGAATGATCTGTTATTTAGTTAATTTAAATTGTGAAAATTACTACAAAATGTAAATTTTATTTGTCATTTGATAGTGTAACATCCTTTATTAATAGCCACTGTTTCAAAGAGACTCAAATGTTTGCTTATCCAAATATGTAACATAAATAAACAAATTAATTATGTAATTAATTAATTTATTAATGTTAAAAAAATCCATGGGGTGTACTTATTTTTGCTCATGAATGTATGTCACTCCCTTTCCCATAATAATAGGGCAAAAAAGTACTAAATAAACACATCATACCTAATGATTTTATTTAAACTAAAAGTGAACTAAATGTCTTTTCAGCCCACATAAGCTTCTATTTTAATTAGGGATTAAACCTGCACAAGCTGTAAGATGCACCACTGAAACATGCACTCAATCATTTTTATGTATCCATCCATCCATCCAACTTCTATACCGCTTATCCTTCTTCAGGGTCACGGGGGAACCTGCAGCCTATCTCAGGAAGCATCAGGCACAAAGCGAGATACACCCTGGACAGGGTGCCAATCCATCGCAGGGCACAATCACATACACATTCACACACCCCTTCATACAGTATGGACACTTTACCATGCATGTCTTTGGACTGGGGGAGGAAACTGGAGTACCTGGAGGAAACCCCCGCTGCACGGGGAGAACATGCAAACTCCGCACACACAGTGCCCATTTTTACGTATGCATGAGTGAAATTAAAAAATGAATTTATAACCCCCAAATAACATTACAGTATTAAACTAACAGATACTTTTACGTAATACTCAGTGAAATCAGTGCCAATAGAATACAGATAGCATTATTAGTATGTTTTGTACTTTACATGTGCCCAGATTTCATATACTGCATTTTTAAAATTAAAAGTATGAAATTATTTTTGCTGCTGAAACTGGTGTATAAATAATTAGCTAGATAAAACTGTCGGACACAGGGATTTAATTCTCATTTCACTTTGTAGCATAGAAACCAATTGTTCAACCCATTAAACAATGAATTTCATTATAAAGCCTATCATTCATAGTTAATTCCTATACATCCTGTAGAGTCCTATGAGCATGTATCTCTATTTATAAAAGAACAAAATGAGAACAGGCATTTATTGTTTTTTGATAAGAAACAAAATATAGTTCATGTACTGTTTCAGTTGCAAGCATAGACTGCAGAATACAGCATGAATGTTGTATTTTGGGCTGGTATTCAAAATAGCACACACTTGTATTCAAGTCTCTGTGTTTATTACACAACCTGTAATATCAATATCAAATCTAGATAGACTTCAAAATTGAATGACATTCACACAGATGTGAGACTCATGACATGTTACTTGCCGGTTCAACCCGCCTCCTTTCCACCCACAGCAGATGCTCGACCACACCTCTTTGACACAACTTTCATTTGGTCCAACATCTAGGCCTGTCACAATAATTACTTTATTGACTTATTGTATGATATATGGACATGACCTCAAAAATTGTGGCTGACCTCAATATTGCCCATTTTGTTTAAATGCTTGTGTGTTTACATAACTATGAATGTCATGTTTGGTGAGTATGGCTGCAAATGCAGTTTAAGCATTTTATTTGAAAGGCAGGCAGACAAATCCAAATCATGAAACAAAATCGGTAAACAGAACACAGGTACAGGTCAGGCAATCCACAAAAAGCAAAAACAGGGATAATCCAAAATACACATACAAGAAAATGGAACTAGATCATTAACAACATGAAACAAAAGTCTGAGCAAAGTGAGGTGGCAAAACACTGAACATTACTTGGCACTAAACAGAGAGACATAAGGGTTTAAATATACAAACTAATTTAAGGTAGACTAAAACCAGGTGCAACACACAGGGGAAACAAAAACATATGCTGAATGCTGAGGGTTTCTGCATGCAATGAAATTCCTGACATGCCATCATTTTAGCTATTTGTACCTTCTGTCCTCTCATCTGCTCTAGGGCTATCAAAATAATATTCTAACTTCAAATTTATAAATTTTTAAATAAAAATGCACATTCAAATGCAAAAACTGCATCAAATTTAGGATGTATGCCATATAAAGCAGGGTGAGGCAAATGCAATTGCAGTAAAAGTTTTATTTAGAGAGAAGCAGGCAGACAAATCCAAAACGTGATGCAAAATCAAAATCCAGAAACGGGTAGAGGTCAGGCAATCTTCAAACAATATAAACTAGGTGAGGCAGACATGTGCATATATAAACAGGCGATAAGTCAAAAACCGAAACAACAAACACAGAACAAGGCTTGGTAATGCTCAGAGGCAAAGTGATAAATTTGACACATGCAAGTTAACCCTTTAGTGTTTATAGTGAAAGCTTCACAGTTTGTGGGGAATCCTGTGGAGCTTGAAGCGCAAATTATAAGGAGGACACGTCGAAGGAAAAGAAGTTTTAGGGACAGAAACAGTCTCCTGGCTTTTCTCGATTACCATCTGTATGAAAGTTATAGATATTTGGTAGATGGTATAGTTAATCTCTGCTGGCTTCTTGAGCCGCAAGTTAAAAATCTGACCCCTCAAAGTCCTGCTCTTACTGTACCACAAACTGTAAGTATTGCTTTGCGGTTCTTTGCGAGTGGTAAATTTAATGCAGTGGCATTATTCCCATCCTAATATATTTTCACAAATTGAGATTTATTTTGTTAATATGTTATTTAAAAATTGACATTTATATTAAATAAAATTAGAGGAAATATGCTGGGGTTGTAAGTTTTCAATCTGTTTATTCTCACTGTGAGCCTTTAAAAGTACTTAAAAGAAACTTATCGATTCACACAATCAACAATGTTCCTGAGCTTTGGCAGCTGAAACTGTGTGATTTCTGCAGTTAGTGTAGGTTTAAATTCCTCATTTTTTCCCCCAAATAATTCATTTTCTTCAAATGGAAGTATGCACACCTGCTTTTTTCCATGTTGAACACTATTGGCTGTTTTTTGAAAATGTCTGGCTTTTATGTGCACACGCACACTGAGTAAACCTTGATTCAGGGTTAAAACCTGGGTTGACTGAGAAAGTTGATAACCACATTATGAAACCTGTTAACCTTAATTAACCTGGATTGGATTTGTTTGCCTTTGTCAAATCTAAACTTACTCTGCAACTCTGAGTTTGTACAACTTGCTTTGTGAAACAGACCTCAGCTGGCCAAACACTGATCAATACTGCACAGGGAACTAAAACACACAAGGGGTTTAAATACACAAACTAATGAATGGGGAAACGGAATAGGTGTGATTGAACAAGACACATTAGCAAGCAACCAATGACATGACAGGAGCAGATACAGGACAGAAACCAAAACAAAAACACACATGGAGGTGTAAATAGACATAACTTGGAAGCGTGGGCTGTGGCATTGCTGGTTACTTAAGCATGCACAAGATATTAACAATGCACTACCAATGTTTTTTGAAGTAGAAAAATCTAGAAAGAATATTTCTTGTGTTTTAAATAATCCAGTCATAGGCAATAATGTTGAGGATTGATCTACATGAGCTGAAGCCAAACAGTGATTGAACACCGGTAAACTGAAGCGTTTTACTAGCAGGTTAATTAACTCAACCAAATGCATCCTATACACATTTGAGATTAATCAGAAATGTACACAACATAAATATAATATTACAATTTGCTTCTGCAAAAAATGGTATAAATGCACAAGTGAACTTGAACATAAGTAAGGTGCTAGGTAGAATGTTAAGTCACGTTGTGAATATGTAACAACACACTAAAACATGGACAATGAATAACATAAAAATTCACAATATTATGTTACAGTAGTGTACTCATTGCAATGTTATTATTTCAGGTAATTAGGGCAGTTTTTAAATGTTTTTGTTGATACATGTTTAAGTTAATATATAAAATGTGTGAATATTTGATTTAATTTTTGCATTTTCTCGTCAACTAAAATGCTGTTGACTAATATTCTATGCCATTTTAGTCAGAGTAAAATTGAGTAAAATTAATAAACATGACATGATGAAATGGGGGGCATGGTTTAGTGGTTAACGTGCTTTCCTCACACATCCAGGTGCCCAGGGTGTCCCCTGCCTTGTGCCCCAATTTCCCTGGGATAGGGTCCAGGCTCCCTGTGACCCTGTGTAGGATAAGCAGTAAACAAATGGATGGATGGATGAAATATTGAATAAACAGTATGACAAAAACTATGCTATTATATTATCATTATATCAGTGGTATAAAATGGTCTTAAAATGACAATAATATCAATTAATTATTTCTGGGACGAAATATCGTCCAACGAAAGTAGTTATCATGACAGGCCTACCAACATCAATCACTGTAGGTCATCACAGACCTACTCTTCAACCAGAAGCTGACACAGTTGAATAAATCTCAACTCGTGAAAACATCAAATCTAATCTAAAGACAAAGAAAATTATGGAAAATTGTAGAAAAAAACAGTGACATTCACAGGCCAAGTTTCTCAGAACACAAAACATACACCATCAGCAAGACAGCAATGGACAGATTTCTTCCCAATACTAGTAGCATGTCTAACAGCCCTGGTTTTTCCACAAAGAAAGCACAGGCATCTGGAGACTCATGATGGACTTTCAGATCATAAATCAGCACACTGTCAAGCAAATGCCACTCGGGGCAGATATATTGACATTTCAATGTCCTCAAGCTGTAACATCAGTGATTTACTGTGATTGACATGGTAAATGGTTTCTGGTCTCTGCTTCTGGCTGAAGACGTTCAACCTTGGCTGGCATTCACTGTGAATGGAGAACGATACACATAGATCACATTACCCCAAGGTCTTCAGAAGAGTCACACAATTTACCACATGGCATTCATCCATCACCTCAGGAAAGCACCTGAAACAACATCAGTCATCATAAAGTATATTGACAACATGTTGGTGGAGATGTGCTGAAAATCTTGGACTTCCAGGTAAAAAAAAGGTCACAAAGCTAGTCTGTCAAAGACACAGCTGTGTCAGAAGGAAGTAATCTATCTGGGCCAGAAAAATCTAACAAGGAATACTTGAAATGACAGTCGATCAAACAAAGGTAACACGTAAAGCAAAACCACTCACTATAGTCGAAGAGTTAAATTTATTCTTGCAACTTTGCAACTTCAATAGGGCATGGACAGACTCCTACACCACTGTCGACCAACCATTGAATGACATGCTGAAGGGAAAGAAAGATTCCAATGAAAAAGTGCAGTTGAATTGTCATTTAATGGGAAGTCTTAGAAAAACTCAAACATGCCCTGTGCCACGTGCCTGCACAATGTATTTTAAACACCAACAGGCCTTTGTTCTCTACGTTCATGATCATGACTGTTACATCAGTGGTTACATGATGGTCCTGGATGGAAAGTGGTGTGACGTTATGACAATGACATTGGGCTATGGAAACAAAGAGAACAGTTTGTAGTTCCTGCATAGCTGCTGCCATATCTAACCATGCATGGTTAATCAGAAATATTAGTCTTGGTTGAGAAAGGTGGGTGGAAGCATTCCCTACAAGGAGAGTTACAGCTACTCATTCTGCAAAGGGGCTCATGAAAGATCTTTTTCCACACTGGGGAGTCACAGGGTCCAGGGACTCTGACTAATTTTATGGGTCTGCCAAGTCTAACAGTCTGCCAAGAAGTGTGCTGTATGATGGGCGTGGAGTGTAAACCATACCATCAAAGATAGACATTCCAAAATGCAACATGAGGGTCTCCCATGGCCAGATGCACTCCATGTAGTGCTATGTAGTATAAGAGCTACCCACAATAATGATAACAACAGTAACAATAACAACACTAGGCTTAGCCCATATGAGATCATCACAGGCAAACCAATGTCAGGGACAATTGACTTGAGTATTGTTGATGTTCACCTGACTAGTGATAAACTGCTAAAGTACTGTTCTCAGATAATGGCAGATGACTGAAGCTTGGGCCATACCTGGCACAGTGGACATAGCCTGGTTCTACGACAAAGGGGTTCTTTTTGCTAAGCCACAGCATCTGTAAAGACCACTAGAACTCAATTTTGAAGGACCTCTCCAAATCCTGCTAGTCACAGAGTCCAAGGCCCAAGGCAAACCAAGGTGGATTCATGCCACACATGAAACTGGTTGAAGTGCCATTTGAGGAAAACAAGTGATAAGACATAAACATACTTGGTTCTATGTGGTGCAACAGGCCAGAAGAAAAAATAAGCCAATTTCACTAACATTTCAAGTAACATTACTGAATAACATTATTTAATTTCTTTTGAGTTACACTATATGGCCAAAAGTATGTGGGCACTTGACCTTCACACCCATATGTGGACATTCCCCAAACTTATGCCACAAAGTTTGAAGCACACAGTTATTACAACAGCAAAGGGGACTAAATCTATTATGGGATCTATAATAAGAACATATGGGTGTGGTAGGTCAGGTGTCCCCATAATTTTGGCAAATCATCACCTATTATACATACAGTTGTGGTCATACGTTTACATATACCTTGCAGAGGTATTAAGCAATTAAACAAATGAGACCAAAATATTACACTTGGATGGATATATATATATATATATATATATATATATATATATATATATATATATATATATATATATATACACATACATACAGTATCCCACAAAAGTGAGTACACCCCTCACATTTTTGTAAATATTTGACTATATCTTTTCATGTGACAACACTGAAGAAATGACACTTTGCTACAATGTAAAATAGTGAGTGTACAGCTTGTGTAACAGTGTAAATTTGCTGTCCCCTCAAAATAACTCAACACACAGCCATTAATGTCTAAACCACTGGCAACAAAAGTGAGTACACCCCTAAGTGAAAATGTCCAAACTGGGCCCAAAGTGTCAATATTTTGTGTGGCCACCATTATTTTCCAGTACTGCCTTAACCCTCTTGGGCATGGAGTTCACCAGAGCTTCACAGGTTGCCACTAGAGTCCTCTTCCGACATGACGACATCATGGAGCTGGTGGATGTTAGAGACCTTGTTCTCCTCCACCTTCCGTTTGAGGATGCCCCACAGATGCTCAATAGGGTTTAGGTCTGGAGACATGCTTGGCCAGTCCATCACTTTTTACCCTCAGCTTCTTTAGATAGGCAGTGGTCATCTTGGAGGTGTGTTTGGGGTCATTATCATGCTGGAATAAGGGAGGGGATCATGCTCTGCTTCAGTATGTCACAGTACATGTTGGCATTCATGGTTCCCTCAATGAACTGTAGCTCCCCAGTGCCGGTAGCACTCATGCAGCCCCAGACCATGACACTCCCACCACCATGCTTGACTGTAGGCAAGAGACACTTGTCTTTGTACTCCTCACCTGGTTGCCGCCACACACGCTTGACACCATCTGAACCAAATAAGTTTATCTTGGTCTCATCAGACCACAGGACATGCTTCCAGTAATCCATGTCCTTAGTCTGCTTGTCTTCAGCAAACTGTTTGCGGGCTTTCTTGTGCATCATCTTTAGAAGAGTCTTCCTTCTGGCACGACAGCCATGCATACCAATTTGATGCAGTGTGCGGTGTATGGTCTGATCACTGACAGGCTGACCCCCCCACCCCTTCAGCCTATGCAGCAATGATGGCAGCACTCATACGTCTATTTCCCAAAGACAGCCTCTGGATATGACGGTGAGCATGTGCACTCAACTTCTTTGGTCGATCATGGCAAGGCCTGTTCTGAGTGGAACCTGTCCTGTTAAACCACTGCATGGTCTTGGCCACCGTGCTGCAGCTCATTGTCAGGGTCTTGGACAATCTTCTTACAGCCTATGCCATCTTTATGTAGAGCAACAATTCTTTTTTTCAGATCCTCAGAGAGTTCTTTGCCATGAGTTGCCATGTTGAACTTCCAGTGACCAGTATGAGGGAGTGTGAGAGCGATGACACCAAATTTAACACACCTGCTCCCCATTCACACCTGAGACCTTGTAACACTAACAAGTCACATGACACCGGGGAGGGAAAATGGCTAATTGGGCCCAATTTGGACATTTTCACTTAGGGGTGTACTCACTTTTGTTGCCAGCAGGTTTAGACATTAATGGCTGTGTGTTGAATTATTTTGAGGGGACAGCAAATTTACACTGTTATACAAGCTGTACACACTACTTTACATTGTAGCAAAATGTAATTTCTTCAGTGTTGTCACATGAAAAGATATAATCAAATATTTACAAAAATGTGAGGGGTGTACTCACTTTTGTGAGATACTGTATATGGAGGAAAATGCTCCAGTATTAAATATAAGTGAGCGGCAAAAGTATGTGAACCATTGCTTTCAGTATCTGATGTGACACCCTTGTGCAACAATAACTTCAAATACACATTTCTGGTAAGTCCTGCAAATTGGGCTGCAAATTTTAGCCCATTCCCAGAGATGGGTAGAGTAGCCAAAAATTTTACTCAAGTACAATTAAAACTACTTATAAAAATAATTATGTTAATAATTACCTGAGTAATAGTAATAAAGTTTCCAATGAGAAGACTACTCAAGTAGCAAGTATTTAGTTATTCAGATTTGATTAAAATGAAGGGAAAATCATGAATCTCAGACTACATGGAGAACTGTAATTCACACTTCTCCTTGAAAGTCTGTCTGTTCTGTTTACATGATATAAAAGCTGGGTTCAAGATGAAGCAGCATATCCCAGTCCTGTGATGGGTAAAATAACACAGAACCTGTAATTTTCAACACAAAATCTCACACACCTGAAAAAGCAAACATTTTCCCAACGGTTGACTGACTATTTTCACAACATGTTAACAACAAATAATTGTAAGAATCTGCTTTTAAACAAGACAACAGCAAACAAAAGCACAGAACAGAAGAGAAAGTGTGTGTAGAGAGAGAGTGAGTGTTTGTGTGTTAATATGTTTGTGTGTGTGTGTGCATGTGTGTGTGCGTGTGTGTGTGTGTGTGTGTGTGTGTGTGTGTGTGTGTGTGTGTGTGTGTGTGTGTGTGTGTATGTGCGCGTCCTGCTTCCGAGCTCACTTCTTCCACCTCTTTGGTCATTATCTTCCAGAAATGAGCCACTAGAAAAGTGAGCGGTTGTTGCGTCTGCATTCAGACCACTGCAGCGTATTGCGAGACTCGTGACCTCATTATATGTGATATAAACTAATTATGAAAACTATATATGTTAATTAACATTTAACAGTAATTGAGGAAGCCACCAAATGTAGAGAAGTAAAAGTACATTTCTGTGATTAAAAATTAACTTGAGTAAGTGTATAAGTATGGCCAGTTATACCTAATCTTAAAAGTAATCTCTTTTCAAAAAGTTACTCAAGTAAATGAACAAAGTAAATGTAACGCATTAATACCCACCTCTGCCCATTCCTACCCATGTTTGCAACTTTTGTAATAGTTGCGTACGAGTCCCTCAGTTGTCCAGTGTGAAAAGACAGATCTCAAAAGGATATAGTCACTGTTGGAAAGGGTTCAAATATGCAGAAGATGTTGGAAAAGCAAAGAATGTGTAGGACCTGAAGGATTTTTCTGAAGAACAGTGGGCAGTTTAACTGCTCAGGGCAAACAAGGGACTCATGAACAACTATCACAAAACACAAAAACAGTCATTGATCATCCAGGTAACAACACACAGTGTTAAGAATCAAGAGTATGTAAACTCTTTAACTGGTTAATTTGTGTAAATTCAGTTGTTATTGTGTTTTGTGGACTATGTGTAAACATTTGATATGTGAAATAGCTTATTCGGGGCAGTATTAAAAAAACAAAATGCAATTTTAATGATCCCTCTTATTTTCTTTTTTTAATTATTAACATTTTGCGGATTCTGCAAGGTGTATATAAACGTATGACCTTAACTGTATGTCCAAACTAGTATGTCAGATAGTGTATAAGAGGTTAGCTCTTACAGTTATTGCAGATGAGTATGAACATGCTAGAGTACTAAGAATTAGATCTCGGTAGACAGGAACAATTGTGTCCATTACAACTGTTTCTGAAACGTGTTTATGAGAGTGGTAGAAATCTGGATAGAAGACATATTGATCCAGCCTAAAAGAAAGTGGTTTACAGCATCTATGATCTGTAACTGAAAATGAATGTTATTATTCTCCATTATTATCCCAATATTTAACCACACAGCATTTAATCATTTCCCACTTTAATCATTTATTCACATTTAATAATATTTTTTTTTTTATATAATCAGTTGTTTAATGCTGTAACAATGCAATTGCCTTCTAATATTTTTTAGAACTTTATGGAGAGTAAGTGTAGCCATACATTTAAGTTTTATTGTTGTTATTATGTATTATTTATGTTTTATTACATGTATTATCACTTTATTATATATATATGTTTTAACTTATCTTTATTTAGATTATTAGTTAATTAATTAATTAATTAATTAATTATTAATCAAAAATGGGGGGTATAGAATATTAGGTGTTTTTAAATTATTACGTTCTCATTACTTCTCATCTATGTTTGAAGCTATCTAGTTTATTATGAGTCTCATTTTTTTGGGGGGGGGGTGGTGGCTAGAAATAGGAATGTAGATGCTATGGGTTGTTAGGGGACTTAGGAAGATTATTTAGGAGTTCATCTTGATCACAGGGACAGGAGATTTTTTTTACAGAAAGTTTTGAGAGGGAGGAGAATTGAAGTATGAGAATCAGACAAAACACAGGCTTATATGTAAATACAGCTTCCATAAAGTGTTATGTATTGTAGGGTGAGGTGGATTCAAGTGCAGTAAAAGACTGTAGTAGAAGTTCAGGCAGACAGAACCAAAAACATAAGGCCCCAAAGAGCCCCAAAACACTACCCCCAGTGGGCCTGCCCCTAGGCAAAATGTCCACACAAGATCCAAAGTCCCAAGGCAGGCATTGTCTTTGGTGTGGGCTTCTTCCAGAGGAGCTGGAATGGGCATATTTGCAGGAAGCAGGCAGTGGGTAAGCAACGGGTTTGCCGGGGTCAGATAGCTGGGCTGGGATATAATCACCAGGGTGATGAGGCAGGAACCAGTCTTGGGAGGCTGTGCCATCAACCTCGGGTGTGAACTGGTCTTGGGAGGCCTTTCCGTCAGCCTCAGACAGGAGCATTGCCTGTAAGGCCATCTCTTCGATCTCTGGTTTGAGCATGGCATAGGAGGCTGCTTTATCAGAGAGATGGCCCCCCATGCCATGCTCAAGCCAGAGGCTGAAGAGATGGCCTCCCATGCTAAGCTCGAACCAGAGGTTGAAGAGACAGCCTCACAGGCAATGCTCCTGTCTGAGGCCGATGGCAAGGCTTCCCAAGACCAGCTCACACCTGAGGCCATCTTGTCAGGCTCTGGCCTGAGCTTGGCATGGGAGGCCATGGAGTCAGCTTGTGGCAGGAGCATAGCAAGGGAAGCCATCTCATCAGACTCAGGCAAGAGCAGAGCTTGGTAGGCCATCTCAGCAGCCTCTGGTTTGAGCATGGTATGGGAGGACATGCTGTCAGCCTCTGGCAGGAACAGAACTTTGGAAGCCGCGCCATGGCCTCTGGTAGGAATAGAATTTCAGAGGCCACGCCATTGGCCTCTAGCAGGAGCAGGACTTGGACAGCCTTATTATAGGCCTCAAACTGGAACTTCACAACATTGACCTCAGGCTGGACCTTGGCAGGGGAGACCACCTTGTTGACCTCAGGCTGGAGCTCTGGAGTTGAGTTCACCATTTTGACCTCTGGTTGGGGCTCGGTGGGTGAGACCACCTCATTGGTCTCAAACCTGAGCTATAGAAGTGAGGTCACCATGTTGATCTCAGGAAAGAGTGCTGCAGGGAAGGATGCTGCCTTGTAAGCCTCTGGAGGGAGCTCTGCAGGAGAGGCCACCCTATCTGCCTCTGTCTAGAGCTCAGCAGGGAAGGAGCCTGACCTGTCGGCCTCTGGAGACCTCTGCAGGAGACGCTACACTGTCAGCCTCTGGCTGGAGCTCTGCAGGGAAAGAGGCTGCCCTATCAGCCTCTGGAGGGAGCTCTACAAGAGAGGCCACCCTGTCAGCCCCTGGCTCGAGCTCTGCTGTATAGGCCACCTGCTGTAGCTCAAAGAGGATGATAATTCTTCAGCATCCCTCTCATAGGAGTTGACAAATGGTCAAACAGGTTTGGCCCTAAAGCTGGATCTCCCTCTGATTTTTTTAAGGCTGGGATTGAACTCTGGACACCTGAACATCTTAAACAAAAGTTCCACAAACCTGGCTATATTGCTATAGCCACTGGATCCCATGGATCCCATGGATATCAGAAGCTCTGCCCACAGAGCCGGGACAGCATTAACCCCAAACATTTACAAAATAAAATTGGTATTCCAAAAGAAAACTTCCATCAGAAACATCCATCAAATGGTCAGGGAGATCCAAAGTGAGATCCATGAAAGTCTGCATGAACAATCCACCAACATGTTTTACAGTGGGGATCAGGTGTATGCCATCCCAATTTGTTTGATTGTCCCCAAAATGTTTCTGGTCTCATCTAACCTCATGACCTCTAAACCTAATGCCAGCTGTAGTTTAATGATGCTTGATGAAGTTCAGGTGCTGCATTTATCAGTAAGAGCTTCTATTTGTACTGCTTACAAACAGGTTGTTATAAGATTTAACTAAAATGTGCAATCCTATTTTTTTTTTTTTTTACAGTGTAAGGGACAGGCAGCATGTTTTTTTTTACAAAGTGTTTGCATTTATGTAAAACAGTAGTTCCCTTCAAAGGGAACTCAACGTTGCATGAGCTTTATGCTGTGGGAAGCACCCTCGCTGTGACCAGTATCTGAAACTTGTGTAACATCATGCCTATTTATAGGCCTGCTGTGATCAGGTGACGTGGCAATTAAGCATGTAGCGTGATATAAAAACAGCACCTGTGAACTGCACCAACAGCCTTACTATCTTCAGTGAGATTGCATGTCAGTCATTTGTGTAATGCTTGTAAAAAGATTCTTCATTTCCTCTTTATCTTTTTTTTAAAAAATAAAGAAAAATCTCTTTCGTTTTCTGTCCCTTTATAAAAAGAACCTTCATTTTAATTTGTTGTATTTATCACTTTCTTCTTCTGCCATATTTGAATTTTTTTTTGAAAAACGCATTTGATTTCTTGATTAGAGGCATTCCATGTAGGATCTGTCTAAAATAATATCTTCTACTAAGGTATGTTAAACACTCCACAAGGCAAACATTCAGCTTGTTCAGTGTGTTGAGTGCAGGATGTTTGGCCATACTTCCTCTGTTGTTAGTAATAGCTTTATTTGTGATATAAGTATATTAGTTACCTCTCTGGTGGAGAAGATTGCAGCATTATAAGTGTGCATCCAGACTCTAGAGAGGGTTAGTGAGAGTGAGAGCAGTGGACTTTCTGTAGGGGAAAGTCTGGATGACTTAGGCAGAGTTAGCAATCCCCCAACTCCAGCGTTACAACCCTCATAGCAGGGTGAATGGGTGACAAATTGGTGGCATAATTGCAAAGCCAAAGCTAATGATAAGGCTGCCCAGGGGAGTACTACTCCTCTCTGTGTGTCAAACAGGTTTGCTCTCGTCAGTGTAGCATGCGCTGAGAACCTGAAAGAGCTCTGGTTATAGGAGATTCTATCTTAAGGCACGGGAAATTAGCTAGGCCTTTATAGAGGCACCAGATGCACTAGTTAGGTGTATACTGGGAGCCAGGGTGCCAGACATAGCAGGTAAACAAAGGGTCTTAGGCAAACATAGGTTTTCATAGGTAGTTTTTCACATAGGAGCTAATGATATATACACTGCCCCCATCCAATGCAGCATGTTGATGTAGCTTATAGCAATTTATTTTCGCGAAATGGCTGCTTGTCCAGGTGGTGCTCCAAAAACAATGTTGGCTTTACAGACAATTTGAGTAGTTTTGAGAGCACGGCTGGGTTGATAGGGTGGGATCCATCCTAGTCGGGAAGGTGCTGCTCTCATTTCTTGCAGTATAGCACATACTCTCAGACCAGGCCTAGTTAATCTGTGACAATCTACAGCCAAGGCCAGAGAGCAAACAAGCAGGCTAAACTGACTATCTGCTTGTTGCACTGAGTCATTACTCTGGTTCCACAATATTGAGACTGTGTCTGTTCCCAGACATATATAGCCACAAAAAAATAAATCCACTGAGTCAATTCCACTAATTATTATTTACAGACCCCCAGGTCATATTCTGAATTCCTTTATGAATTTGTGGATTTCATCTCTAACCTTGTTGTTTTTTTTAGACAAAGCATTAATTGCTGGAGACTTTAATATTCATTTTGATAACCCAGAAGACCCTCTGAGAACAGTGGTTGTGTTCATTCTGGATTCAGTAGGGGTTAATCAGAATGCAATAGGTCCCCCTCATAATAGTGGTCACACTCTTCTTCTAAAGTAATATTCAGATTAAGTATAGAAAATGAGATCATTATCTCATCTCATTTAAAATGTGTCTTAATCATAATGCATGCACCTTGCCATGTGTACATTCATGTCAGCTACTGCACGGAGTATTATCAGTAATAGCCCACAGTTATCAATTATGATTGAATCTCCGTCTGATCCCAAAGAACTTGATCAGACAACTGATTGCTCAGAGTCAACATTCTGCTACATGCTAGATAATGTAGCTCCATTTAAAAAATAATAATAATAATTAGAGAGAAAAAACTGGTTTAATGATCACACATGCACCTTAAAAGAGACCACTTGAAAATTAGAACGTAAATGGCGTAAACTGGAAGTATTTCAAACAGAATGGAAAGAGAGCCTCCTGATCTATACAAAATCTCTTAGTGCTGCTAGATCAACATACAGTCATGTTAAAAAATATGTACACCCCATGGAAATTGTTGGTGTTTTTGACATATTTGCTCAAGCAAATATTTTATCCTCTTTGAAACAGTGCCTTTTAATAAAGTTGATATACTTGAACAAAACCACAAGAAAAATTAGGTTTTTCAATCATTTATTCAACAGAAATATCAATAGATGTCATATTCTGCTATGGAAAAAGTAAGTACACCCTTGGCCTCAGAAGCTAGTATTACCCCTTTAGCAGAAACAATTTCTTGTCGGCGTTTTGCCTAATTCTCCACCAGGCTTGATGGAATTTTTGACCACTCTTCCCTGCAATCGCAAACCAAAGACAGCTTTTTAGGAGAAGCACCTCATACCAACTGTGAAGCAAAGTGGTGAAAATGTTATGGTTTGGACTTGCTTCTCTGCCACAGGGACTGGACAGCTTGCATTCATTGATTCAACTATGAATTCTGCATCATATCAAAGAGTGCTTGAAGATAATGCAAGGCCATCTGTCTGAAAGTTGTAGTTTAACCAAAAGCAGAGTTTTTAATAGGATAATTATTCTATGTATACTAGCAAATCGACCAAGGAATGGCTCAAAAAGAAGAAAAGAAAAAAGAAGAAAATTTTCTTCTTCAAAAAGAAGAAAAAGAAGAAGATCCCATTCAAACAAAAATTTGAATGGGATCCCATTCAAATCCCATTCAGATTTGAATGGGATTCAAATCTGAAAGCTCAGATTTGAATCCCATGTAAGTGTTGTGGGGCGATTTGAAATGGGCAGTACATGCAAGAAAACCCTCAAACACCTTGCGCCAAACATGACTGCTATGGCCAAACAACTCTATCTTTGATTTGTTTGTCCAGAGCATATTATTACAAAAGGCCTGGTCTTTGCCTATATGTACATTAGCAAACTGTAGTCTTGCAAAGGCTTTTTCCTGCCACACCTCCCAAACAGGGCAAATTTGTACAATCTCTTTTCGATTGTACAATATCTCTCAAAAGTCAGTACACCCCTCACATTTTTGTAAATATTTGATTATATCTTTTCATGTGACAACACTGAAGAAATGACACTTTGCTACAATGTAAAGTAGTGAGTGTGCAGCTTGTGTAACAGGGTAAATTTGCTGTCCCCTCAAAATAACTCAACACACAGCCATTAATGTCTAAACCGCTGGCAACAAAAGTGAGTACACCCCTAAGTGAAAATGTCCAAATTGGGCCCAATTAGCCATTTTCCCTCCCCGGTGTCATGTGACTTGTTAGCGTTACGAGGTCTCAGGTGTGAATGGGGAGCAGGTGTGTTAAATTTGGTGTCATCGCTCTCACACTCCCTCAATCTGGTGACTGGAAGTTCAACATGGCACCTCATGGCAAAGAACTCTCTGAGGATCTGAAAAAAAGAATTGTTGCTCTACATAAAGATGGCCTAGGCTATAAGAAGATTGCCAAGACCCTGATACTGAGCTGCAGCATGGTGGTCAAGACCATACAGTGGTTTAACAGGACAGGTTCCACTCAGAACAGGCCTCACCATGGTTTACCAAAGAAGTTGAGTGCACGTGCTCAGCATCATATCCAGAGGTTGTCTTTGGGAAATAGACGTATGAGTGCTGCCAGCATTGCTGCAGAGGTTGAAGGGGTGGGGGGGTCAGCCTGTCAGTGCTTAGACCATATGCCACACACTGCATCAAATTGGTATGCATGGCTGATGTCCAAGAAGGAAGCCTCTTCTAAAGATGATGCACAAGAAAGCCCGCAAACAGTTTGCTGAAGACAAGCAGACTACGGACATGGATTACTGGAACCATGTCCTGTGGTCTGATGAGACCAAGATAAACTTATTTGGTTCAGATGGTGTCAAGCGTGTGTGGCGGCAACGACAAGTGTGTACAAAGACAAGTGTGTCTTTCCTACAGTCAAGCATGGAGGTGGGAATGTCTTGGAGACTTCTTCTATGCATCAGACGGTTTGTCTTTTGCTGGGATGGCCTGTCCTGTAAAAATTGACAGGTGTTTGAAATCTGAGCCATTTGTAGATTATCTTCCTTACAGTGGAATGATGTATTTCAAATGATTTTGACATCTTTTTAATTTCCTTGCCAGACTGATAGGCAACCACAATCTTTTTTTCTGAAGGCCTTATAGAACTGTTTAGATCTTGCCATGATGACATCACACACCTCAATAACAAAGGGAACAAGAGTCACTACATATGAGAGGTTTAAATAATACAGGTGTCACCCGCACTCGCTAAGCAGGTTCTAATGGCTGGCAATCTCGAACATCTGATTCTAATTTTATGGATATGAAGGTGTGATAAATATAGGGATGTACTTACTTTTTCCCTGTGATTGATCTGTTTTTTGTTAATTTAAAAAAAAGAGTCAATTTTATGTGTCATGTGATAGAGTAGATCAGATTTATTAATAGGCACTGTTTCAAAGTGGATCAAATGTTTGAAAATATCAGGCAAAAAAAATTCAGACTATAAATTTAAAACCAGACAATTCTATAACTCACCATGCAGATAATAATATAACCATCAGATCAATCAGATAATCAATTAGAATGTTTTATTTTCCTTCAAGAGACCAAACTAATTTCACAAATTTCCTCATAAAAATCATCAACTTGTGTACTAGATCCCTTCCCTGCATGTTTCTTCAAACAGATAATTCCAGAAACTAAAAATAATAACTTCTTCCCTTAGCACTGGATATGTACCAAAATCTTTTAAACTAGCAGTTATCAAACCCCGATTAAAAAAAACTGACCTCAACCCCTGTCAGTTATCCAGCTACAAAAATCATAAATAGGAATAACATTTATGAAATCTTTCAGTTAGTATTTAGGCCTCATCATAACACAGAGACAGTTCTGGTTAAAGTGGTACATGACCTACTACTGCAGATCTAGAGGGTTCACAGGCATAGACTGTTGTGGTGAACTGGGATATTTGGATGCTGTCGCCCCCCACTGTCACACGTTCACTCAGGTTTGTTGATGGTGGAGTGGCCGGCCACTTTATGTCCCAGGGTGCCCTCATGTCTGTGTTATCTTCTGGCTCATCCTTTAAGTTATGCTGTCATAGCTGTTCTTGCCAGAGTCCCTGCTTGCACTCTTCACACAAAGTACTTTGTCCTTAACTGTTGTGTGAAAATTAGCATACTTAACAATCTCTCTCTCTCTCTCTCTCTCTCTTTCTCTCCCCATCGAGCTACACATGCTACTCTGAGATATGAGTGATCCTGACCTCTTCTGCTCTTCAGACCTGCCTCATCCATCCTGACGCCCTACTTCTGGTTGGAGTTCTCATCAATTGGAAATCATTCGCTGTTGCTGAGCAAGGTCCCACATGGACAACCTAAAGCTCAACGAGAATACTGAGGATGGTACCACTTAAAATCCATGAAGATGGCTTTGGACTGCAACTGCTATGATAGCTTTAGGACTGCAAATACCACGAACAGTTTTGCAGTCAAACCTCCATCAGTGAACAGTTGATAACTTCAACAAAACAGACTTCATGTGAAAACATTAATGAATTTTCTGTGTATACACTTGTTCTTTTTGACCATGTAGTACACAGAAAGGAATTATTTATAATTGCACTATCCGTTGTCAACCAGATGAGGATGGGTTCCCTTTTGAGTCTGGTTCCTCTCAAGGTTTATTCCTTATATCATGTCAGGATGTTTTTCCTTGACACTATAAAATCTGGCATGTACATTAGGTATAAACATAAAAATTTATGAATTTTAAATTTATATGCAGAATTTATATATTTCCATAAAGTTGCTTTGTGACAATGTTCATTGTTAAAAGCACTATACAAATGAAATTGAATTGAATTGAATTAAAAGGGCTGTCAATAATTTGGAAACATATTTTCTAGAAAAAAAGAAAAAAAAAAGTAGCTCTTATGAATATATTTGGTTAGGAAATATACATTACTTCTCTTATGGTTTGATTCAAAATTTTGATTTATTGTGGATATAATTTAACCAGTCCACTTACTGGCATGTTTTTAAGAAGTGAGAGCAAACTAGAGAACCCAGGGGAAAACCACATGAACACCGGGAGAAACTCTGAGTAGAAAGTAACAAGATCTAAGTTTTGAACTAGAGACCCTGGAGCTATAGGTGGCAATGCTACCTGCTCCACAAAGCTGTCAGTCAAGATACTGTACTATGCCGCTTGTCTATCCTCAACACAACCAACAATAATAGAATCATTGGAAATCTGCTATACATGTACAGTAGGTGACACCACATTTTATTTAAATTCTGAAGTATAGAGTGTAAACAATAAGGAAAACATGGCCCTACCCTCGCTAGCCGCAACTCTGCTCACTCAGAACCAAAGTTCCACAGCCTCACAAATTGTGGCATGTGATCCATGAGATTATCAGGGCACCAAGTTACATCTCACTTACAACCCCAACTCCTAAAAAATTGGGACAGTATGGAAAATGAAAAAAAGAGTAATTTGAAAATTCAATTCACCCTGTACTATATTGAAAATACATTATTAAGACATTATTTGATGTTTTACTTTGTGAATTTATTTTTGAAAATATACATTCATTTTAAATCTGATGACTGCAACACACTCCAAAAAAATTGGGACAGTCGACTGTTTACACCTGTGTAACATCACCTTTTCTTTTAATACCACTTATTAATAATTTGGGCAGTGAAGACACCAGTTGGTTAAATTTAGCAAGTGGAATTTTCCCCCATTCATCTATTATGCATTTCTTCAGCTGCACAACTGTACAGGGCCTTCATTGCCTTATTTTGTGCTTAATAATAAGTCACACATTCTTGATCAGAGACAGGTCAGGACTGCAGGCAGGCCATGCTAGCACCCGAATTTTTCTCTTTGAATAATGTTGAAACTGGAGAAATCATTATAATTTGCATTTTCTGTTGAATTTGGGAAAACCACTTGAAGCATTCACTGTGTGGAACTATTTCAATTGCTTTTGTTTGATTTGTTCATTGCAAACAGCTGAAAGTCAATAGACAATAAACCTGATTTGCAGTGGGGGTTGAATAATTTTGATTGCAGCTGTACATATTATCCCTGAATTTCCTTGATCTCATGTTTCAGGAAATAACTCAATGAACACACACATACCACATAAGACATATATTAACTGTTGTTAAATACATTATTAATAGTAAAACACAATAATCATACTAGTACTACTATACTAATGCATGCTAAATAAATGAAAAAATTTGAGGCACCTTAGTGGTTATAAGCACAATAAATCCAGAGGAAAGAATGGCAGAAAATAGGTGATTGCAGTTGTTTTACAGATGTATTAATTTTCATGGTCATTGCTTCTGTGGAGTGCTCTGATTGTGGAATGTGCTGATTCAACAAAGGGAGCCCCCCCCACCCTTTCCGCCCTGAAGTTATCACTTTATGGTTGAAGGACCTTGGGTTTTATCTGTTGAGTAAGCCATCTGGTTTTGGTGATTCCAAGTAAAGGGCTTGTTTCTCAAACCACTTGTGGCATTCTGGGGGGTTGATTTATGGTTTTACTGCAACATTCGGTGAGGTGGCCCCTCTGACAAAGGTTGCTAGTGTTTATTAATGGTGTATTTCTCTGTCCACCCCAGACTTGTGGCACTAGTCTCCACAGCGTCTTTCAATTATGGTTTGAGTGGTTGAGGGATGTCTAAATGGAATGTCTTATCTTTCCTTGTCATCATCTCTGCTGCCTCGTTTATTCCTACAGCCTGACGCTGATAACAGCTTGGATGGTCCTTTTCCTCTTTGGCCCAGAGAAAATAATGACTCTTCTGTCCAAAAACTATTTGACTTGTTGGAGCACAAAATATGATTTCACTGTGCTACTGTCCATCTCAGATGAGACAGAGCCTAAAGAAGCTTATGCTTCTGGACAGTGTTGATGTATGATTTCTGCTTTGCATAGTAAATCCTTAAGTTGCATCTGTGGATGTAGTGGTAAATGGTGTTGGCTGACAAAGGTTTATCAAAGTATTCCCGAGCCCATATCAGGATATCCATTACAGACTCCTGACGGTTCTTAAGACAATGACGTCTGAGGGATCGGAGTTCATGCGTATTCAGAAGTATTTTCAGATTTGCCCTTCATGCACCAAGATTTTACAGGACTCCTTGAATCTTTTAATTATATTGGTGAAATGTCCAAAATCCTACTGATTTGTCTTTGGGGAATGTTGTTCTCAAAGTGTTGGATTATTCGCTGACGCATCTGTTGACAGATTGGCGAGCCTCAACTTATCCTTGCTCTTGAAAGACTAGGCCGTTTTGGAAGCTCCTTATATACTGTGATTAGACGATTGCCTCACCTGTTTCACGTCAGCTTCTTATTTCAATGTGCCACATTGTTATTAGTCCTAAATTGCCCCTGTCCCAGCTAGAACGTATTGCATGCCTCAATTTCAAAATAAACATTTATCTTCAAAAAACTATGCAGTTGATTAGGCAAAACATCAAATATACCTTGTCTTTATACATTTTTGTTTAAATCCAAATCAAAGTACATTTACAAATCACTCCTCTTTGTTTTTATTGGCATTTTCCATACTGTCCCAACTTTTTTGGAATTTGGGGTTGTAGTTTACTTCTCATTAATCATACCTGGATAGTATTGGAAGGGCTGGAAAAATGTAAAATTGGTATTGTAAATAGGCCTGATGTCTTTCAAAGTACAAAGACTTTCTCCAGATGCAGGGTACATCAAGTGCAATTTTTGCTTAAGCTGATGGGTGATTGTAGTAAATGTACAAATTGTGGCAGTAATTTGACTCTAAACTAGCACAACAAAAATGATCAGGAATGTGGGTCAGAGAGACCATGTGAAATAAACCTGGTCATTTTGTACACTGTGTATAACCAAAATATTCCTCAGGGCATCTTTGATATGAATCTAATCCTAATTTCATGGTAAACAATATTGTATTCATATGACAGTATTGTATCATTTTGGAAAGAGAATAAAAAAATAGCTATATGATTTATATTTTACACCTGGTCTTTTCAGAGTACCTTCTGTAATTCTCTGATAAATTTGATAAATTGGTCATTGAATGTAAATATAATACAGTTCAAAGAAGTTTGGGGGTATAAATAGGATAGGCAAAATACAATGTAACTAGGAGACGATCTTACAGGAAAGAATTTTTCATCTACTCTCAAGAGAGAATGCAATTCCATCTGCAGCCTATGTTAGCGACATGGGTCCATCCATTCATTCCTTTGATTTTTTTTAAGTCTACTATATTGTTACTTTCTGTGTATCTTGTAGTTTTCTTTGTGTTTTATATAATAAACATTGTTGTTGTGTTATCTCTAAAATATCAAGTAAGTCCTTTGTTATGATTAATTGTTGTTAGAAATAGATTTCTCAAATTATATAAGTTTTGGTGTTAGACATGTTTAAAACAGACTTCTGACAAGATAAAAGGCCTATGCTTGCAATTTGATCAAATAATTGATCAAATAAGATCAATTGTACAGCATAATAATTGTATAATAAATAGGCTACATAAAAGGCTCTGCTGAAGTAATGGCACATTCCAGTAAAAGCTTAGTATACAGCTGGATATACTAAATGTTTAAATGAACACTTCTAATACTTTAAATAAAAGGCCATTCTTTGAATCCAAATGCTTATGCTAACTAATATTGGAATTAATAAAACGCTGGAGTAAGATCATTAATTAAGTTTTGGATTCAGATGTTTAAGTAATAATAAATTAATACACACAATTAACCGTTGACTGTGACTATTTCCATCCTTGATTTTAGGGGTGCAGTGAATCAAGTATTACAATTTTAAACTCAGTCCTACAATGTAGTTTCTGAGTATATGAACTATGTTTAATTATTGCATTCCAAAACAGTAAAAATGGCAAATTCTTATATTGTGTTTTTATCAATGGAACTAAAGACTCATGGGTCACTACACTATGTATGACAATTAATTATTTATAATAGGAATTACAAATCAATCACATTTTTAATGTTGAAAAATTAGTTTCTTTGCAAAAAGTGATATGTAATGTGTATAACAAATTGTTACATATTGCAGGACAATTAGTCCTGTACATGAGAGTTTTATCCAGGTAAAATGCTTCAAACCAGCTCCAACAGTGAAAAATAATTTCACTCTTTTACAGTTTAATATATTTTTTTTAAATGGCAACATGCTAGCATTAACCAGCAAATTATGCTCACGTTGGCATGAACATAGAGCCCTATATTCTCATCAAAGTTGCTATTTCACTGAATTGCAAGGTAAAATCTATATAATGGCATTTTGTATGCAACAGCATAAATCTTACTGGCAAACTGTTCTTTTGATGTCTTTGTCACCAAATAATGCCTAAATGGTCCAAGTGTTAATTGTGCCACATGCCATACAGTTTGGTAGCAAATGCTGCAGGTATTTGCAATATGTAATAATTACATACCCATATGTGTATTGTGTATATTTATATTCTTAAATATGACATTAGTTTATTTCTGGCTTAGAATATCACCTATGTTCTTTATTACATGGTGTGTATATATATATATATATATATATATATATATATATATATATATATATATATATATATATATATATATATATATATATATATATAACATCTCATGTTCAGTAAAAATACTTGTCTACTTGTTATGAAATGCATCAAATAATTACTCGCAGCAAAGGGAGGACCAGAATTTTATGTGTGACCTGAATCAGTAAAGAGACCCCAAATAACATTTAATTATATATTGATCTCAAATAATATACATTATTTTTTGGTACTGGGAAGTGAAAAAAATGCTGTTATAAAGGGAAATACCATGATATCTGCAACTCCTCTATAATGTGATAATGGTTGTGTGCTTTACTAACCTCTAGAAATAAAAAGTTACAGGAACAATAACACATAATAATATATAACCTAAGACATACTGCGTATGAATACATGATGGTCTATACAACTGTTTGAGTTTCACAGAAGCCGTCTTCTCAGTTGGGCACTTTGGGCTCAATTCTGAGCGAGGCTTCGTACATGCTTTCTTCATCCAACACGTTGCTACTGTCTAGCAAATACTGGGCTGCCTAGAAAACAAGGAAAAACAAAGAATCAGTTCCAGTTTAAATTCACTTCTTTATTACCTTCTTAAAACTTATTTAAGTTTCTGTGCTGTGAGGGGGCTATAACAGGCAATTAAGAGCAATAATTCCTGTTGACTCAGCAAAAGTAGCTGAAAACAATTTTACAAAAGGACAAGTAACACTGATACATTCCTTCTTGATAAGGATTGATCATGTGTTGGTGTTAGAGTGTCTTTAAATACATACATCAGCAGGCAAATCTAAGCAATGCACAATTTTTTGTTCAGTTTGCCTCTTCTCGTTTTACTGGTTAAACAACCATAAGGCAACTGACTGAAATTAACTAATTGAGAAAAAAAAAAAAAAAACCTAAACACCTAGATTACAGAAATATATTCATCCCATGTAATACTTTGGGAAGCATCCTTTGCATTCATTACCACATTAAGACTTTATGAATAAGTGTCTTTAACTTCCACACATAACTTCAACACCTGTACTTTACAATTTCATCCCAATCATCCATGCAAAAAAGTTCCTTCAGATTGCCAAGGAATCTCCTGCACACATTCCAAGACATTGATCTTCCTTTTGTGAAGTCATTCTTTGATTGACTTGGATGTGTGATATGGATTGTTGTAAGGAGGTTGGAAGGTGAAATTCGTCTTCATTATCAGCTTTCCAACACTGGTCAAAATAACTTGTTTTGTGAAAATAACAATAACACAAAATTATGTCATTTTGAGCTAGTCATTATCCCATCTATTTTGACCGGCACTCCTATTCAAGCATAAAAGTAGTAGCCCTTACTAGCCTTCACAGTAGCTATGGTGTTCTTTGGATGATGAATTATGTTGTCTTTCTGCCAAACATATATCTTTTAGCATTAAGTCCAAAAAGATCAACCTTTGTCTCATCAGACCATAAGAGTTTTTCACACATGGTTTAGGGTCACTAAATGTTTTGTTTTTGTTTTTCTTTTGAAAAATTTAGACAGGCTAGGATGTTTTTATTTTTGTGAGAATAGGCTTTAGTCTTGCTAGCCTATCCCACAGCAAAGACTTGTGCTGAATATGGGAGATTGTTGTCACTTGCAAGGAGTTGATGAGTTTTGTCCTTGTCCTGTAATCAACTTTGGGAGGTCATCCTGATCTTGGTAAAATCACTTTGATACATCCAATGGCTTTGATATACTTTTATAGTTATTTCCTGATCAGCACCCTCCAACAATAAAATCCCACAGATGTTCTGTCAGCTACTTGCAGAACATGGCTACCTCAAATAAATGCAACCATGAAAAGGTTTTGAGGAAATCCTTTAAGAACAGCTGATCTTTATTTGGGGTTAATCAGAATCACCTTCATTGACAGCAGCTGTATGGTACTTACCTTTGGAACCTTAATGTATGTAATGTATCTCACAGCCACAACCCCCCCCCCATTATAATAATATATATATATATATATATATATATATATATATATAAAATATGCCATGACACTCAAAATGGAGCACAGGTGCATCCTGTTTCCACTGATCATCCTTGAGATGTTTCTACAACTTGATTGGAGTCCACCTGTGGTAAATTCAGTTGATTGGACATGATTTGGAAAGGCACACACCTGTCTATATAAGGTCCCACAGTTAACAATGTATGTCAGAACACAAACCAAACCATGAAGTCCAAGGAAACGTCTGGAAAAAAACAGGCACCATTCATCACCTGGCCAATACAATCCCTACAGTGAAGCATGGTGGTAGCAGCATCATGCTGTGGTAATGTTTTTCAGTGGCAGGAACTGAGAGACTAGTCAGGATTGAGGGAAAGATGAATGCAGCAATGTACAGAGACATCCTTGATGAAAACCTGCTCCAGAATGGTCTGGACCTCAGACTGGGGTGAAGATTTATCTTCCAACAGGACAATGACCCTAAGCACACAGCCAAGATAACAAATGAGTGGCTACAGGATAACTCTGTGAATGTCCTTGAGTGGCCCAGCCAGAACCCAGACTTGAACCCGATTGAACATCTCTGGAGAGATCTGGAAATGGCTGTGCACCAATGCTCCCCATCCAAGCTGATGGAACTTGAGAGATCCTGCAAAGAAGAATGGGAGAAACTGCCCAAAAATAGGTGTGCCAAGCTTGAAGCATCATACTGAAAAAGACTTGAGGCTGTAATTGGTGCCAAAGGTGCTTCAACAAAGTATTGAGCAAAGTCTGTGAATACTTATGTACATGTGCTTTTTTTATTTTATTTTATTTTTTAAAATAAATTTGCAAAGATTTCAAACAAACTTCGTTCACGTTGTCATTATGGGGTATTGTTTGTAGAATTTTGAGGAAAATAATGAATTTAATCTATTTTGGAAAAATACTGTAACATAACAAAATGTGGAAAAAGTGAAGCGCTGTGAATACTTTCCGGATGCACTGTGTATATACACACACACACACACACACACACACACACACACACACACACACACACACACACACAACCAATTCCCATAAAAGTTGGGACACTGTGTACGATGTAAGTTAAAACAAAATGCAATGATTTGCACATCTGATAAACCCATATGCTATTCACAATAGAACATAGAAAACATATCAAATATTTAAACTGAGTAACTGAGTACCATTTTAAGAAAAAAATAAGGTAATTTTTAATTGGCTGCAAGACGTCTCAAAAAAAGTTGGGACGGGGCAACTAAAGCCTGGAAAATAAGTATTACTAAAAAGAAATAGCTGGAGGTTAATTGGCAAAAGATTAGTATCATCATTGGGTATAAAAAGAGTATCTTAGAGCGGCAGAGTCTATCATATGTAAAAATGGGCAGAGGTTCAGGTTTTCACAAGTGTGAAAATCAATATTGCACGCCTGTGATCTTTGGACCATGAGGTGGCACTGCATTAAAAACAGGCATGATTCTGTAATATAAATCACTGCATGGGCTCAGAAACACCTCCAGAACTCATTGTCTGTGAACACAGTTCACCGTGCCATCCACAAATGCTGGTTAAAGCTCATCATGCAAAGAAGAAGCCATATTTGAACATGATCCAGAAATGCCACCATCTTCAAATGAGCCAAAGCTCATTTAAAATAGACTGAGGCAAAGTGGAAAACTGTTCTGTGGTCAGACGAATCGAAATTTGAAATTATTTTTGGAAATCATGGACGCCGTGTCCTCTAAACTATAGAGGACTAAAGAGGAGAGGGACCATCTGGCTTTTTATCAGTGTTCAGTTCAAAAGCCTGCATCTCTGATGGTATGGGGGTGCATTATTGTCTATGGAATGGGCAGCTTCACATCAGGAAAGGCACCATCAATGCTGGAAGGTATATACATGTTTTAGAGCAACATATGCTTCCATCCAGATTCGATCCTATCTTTGCTTCTGAGAGACTCTGCCTCTCTAAGATATTCTTTTTATACCCAATCATGTTACTGACCTGTTGCCAATTAACCTAATTAGTTGCAAAATGTTCCTCTAGCTGTTTCTTTTTAGTAACACTTACTTTTCCAGCCTTATGTTGCCCCCTTCCCAACTTTTTTGAGATGTGTTGTGGCTATCAAATTCAAAATGACCTTATTTGTTCCTTAAAATTCCCTCAGTTGAAACATTTGATATGTTTTGTATGTTCTACTGTGAATAACATATAGATTTATGAGATTTGCAAACCATTGCATTCTCTTTTTATTTACATTTTACACAGTGTCTCAATTTTTTTGTAATTGGGGTTGTGTGTGCATATATATATATATATATATATATATATATATATATATATATATATATATATTCACAAGTCTGTACATTTTAAATTCTGTTGAAAAACTGACTACTTCTTTGGCGTGGCTGACGAGTAAAGAAAATGCTGCTATTTGAAAGACATAAACCAATGTTCCATTGATTTCCTTTCCTTTCTAGATGTTGCACAATTGCAGGGCAGTTAGCTTCCATGAAGGTATAATTATACCTAATGGGCAAAAAATGGGAACCACATCAACCACTAATTGGGACCCATAGTGGCAGGAATCACTCTGTCCCATGCTCAGTCTATGAACAATTTAACTGGGGGAAGAGCGGACATTCAGTTATTGACAGGGTTGTTAGATTAGGCTAGCATAAAAATACTCCACAAGAGAGAAATAGTTTGTATATAATGTACCCTTAGTTTTGACAGGTATAGGTCAAAGGTCAAAAAGATACACATTCTAACTCTCTATATCTAGATCAAAGGTCATGATCATAAAAATATTTATAGTTATGTTAAATCGGGACCACATCCATTCGTGACACAAACGTTACCATACATGGTACGGCCATATGTTTCCCACCTCACACAAGTTGCACACATGGTCTTTCTTTTCACATAGAATATGAAACTCTCTGAGGTAGGTCATAAAAATATATAATATTATATAATATATATATAAATATATAGTTATGTTAAATCTGGATCACATCCATTCGTGACACAAACGTTACCATACTGGGTACGGCCATGTGTATTCCACCCACACACGTTGCACACATGGTCTTTCTAACACTCTGACGTAGGTCATAAAAAGATATATAGTTATGTTAAATCGGGTTCCCATCTATTCCTGACACAAACGTTACTAGTTATGTTAAAATCGGGTTCCCATCCATTCCTGACACAAATGTTACTATACATGGAATGGCCATGTGTATTACACACACACACATCCAAACAAAAATATGACACACACAAACACACTTCATTTTCACATTATTTAAAAGGAATTTATGTGTTATGTACTAAATTACCATAATTATGAACACAAGTTTTTAAGTTGACAATCATTTTTAAAATTACGTTTCTCCATTTAGATTGTCTGCAGTAGAATGCAGTCTTTTAAACCAGGAAAAATGATTGCCTTTAAGTTGTATAACAATAGTAAGTCAAATCCAGTGTGATTTACATTACAAATCTCATACGTAACATCTCTGCAGGATTTATAGACGTTAAAGCACTGAATGAAATTAGCAATATAGACAAAAAATAAACACTCTGTGTCTACTACTTTTATCTCTCTCATAGAACTATCCACAGTCCAAAGGCTGTGGAGCTAGAAGGCTACGTGTGCGAATGACAAAAGATTTTAAAAAATAAAATAAAAAATGTATCATTACATGAAATTAGATTACACAATGTAGTTGAGGTTTACATGAATAAGCAGAAATGTAATTATGCTTATCTTTCCTATAGCACAAATGAAAAGCCCTCTCTAGATGAGCAGATTTGTCAAATGAAACTTTTTCCTTCTTATCCACTGCTACGGTAAACTAAAGAGTAGATATTCAAATTACACTGCTAAATATGACTAGCATTAGCTACGTGTAGTAGTGCAAAATAGTCCATCAAATGTATTAGCAGGTGTAGCCTATACACGAGTCCACTATTGGTCATATCACTATTGAGAACATGCCCTAAATTCATTGCTTTAGTAGAATTTAATTGCAAGTGAAATGATACTCACATTGTAATGTCCTTAGTATTTGTTCAGTCTACAGGTCCTCTAACACTCTGTTAAATGAATAAATGTAAATGTACTACAACGTAAATTTTGTTTAAAATCAATTAATTCAGAAATTACACACAATATTAAGTTGATGTAATTATCAACATTATTATGTCAACACAACTCATCAAAATAATGTGTACAACTTAAATATTTAATTAATTCAATAAATTAGAATTTTTTATCTTGCAACCACACATTAAATTTAGATTGTGGGGGTTTTGTTTTGTATAGCTCCGCTGTTAGAAAATACATGATGGTTGAATGTGAACATAAATGAGCAGAATGTAAGCTTGTGAAATAAAATAAACTTTATTGATTGCACTTTTGAGAAAATGGCATGACTTTGAATAAAAATTTACTGAAATAAATACTCTAAAACATTGATATACCCGAAGAAATGTAAAAAAAAAAAGAAAAAAAAAGTTTTTACATACCTTCTAAATAGGTCCCTTTAGGAGGTAAACGTTTTAAAGACGGTGTTTTATAAGAAATGCGCGTATTACATGCCTTCTAAACCTAACCCTTTAGGATGTAAAATGTTTAAAGTGCTGCTTAAAAGAATCAAGAGTTTTGTTTAAACTAGAAGACACATTTTCCGGGGCGATGTCTTGTAGGCCTATACACACTGTCCTACACATGTGTTTTCCCGGGGTGACAGTTCTGTAGATAGTGTAAATTTTACATTTATGAGCTCTGGTGACAGTGTCTGAAGTGTGTGTGTATGTGGGTGTGCGTGCGTGTGTGTGGGTGTGTTAGAGAGAGAGAGTCATGTGTTTCTTGGGGGTTTGCTGACCAGAATGCTTACAGTGTGTTTATGTTAATGAATTAAGGGACGAGTCGTGTGTTTCAGGGTTTAACGATCCCTACCAATGTGTACATTTGTGGTTTAAGTGAATCTTTGTTTCTGAAATTACTTCTGTGGTAATTATCAGTTTGTGTAACTAATCTATCAGAAAATACTAGATCTGGTGACTGAATGTGGTAGATGTATTAGAATTTTGGACATGTTATGCATGTGTAGCTCCCTATGTGTATGATCTATGTGTAATCCTTCTGTCAAGAAATGAACAGACTGAGGTTTGTGAAATAATTGAACTATTTATTGGCTACGTTGTTGAGAAAAACACTGTGATGTGTAAAACATTTCTACAGTCCTTCAACGCTGTATGATGTCGCTGTTCTCTTTTACTGAAAGAAAGGTCAAAACCATCGGTGTTATTCGTTGTGGAGACTGAAGTGACAATATGTCTGAAGAAAATGAAAATATGTATTACGTATCCTACCTTCTAACCAGGTTATTTTAAGGGTGAAAAAACCTTTTTTAAAGACGGTGTTTTAAAAGAGTCGTGCATTTTGTTTAAACTATAAACAAGATTTCAGAAAATGGTTCGTCAACGAGGATACTTACACAGAACTACCGCTAAATACATAAGCTTTTGTCTATGCTTTGACATCCCATGTCCCAGCAGTACATTTATGACCTCTGGTGACCATGTGGGTGTGTGGGGGTGGGTGTGTTAGAGAGAGAGAGACACAGGTGTTCTTTTGGGGGTTTTGCTGACCAGAATTCTTACAAATGTGTTTGTTAACGAATTAAAGGGAGTCGTGTGTCTCAGTGTTAAAATAATGGTTAAGACGTCGTAGCTAAAACACAGAAGAAACTCTGCAACTATCTGTTACAATGTCTGCTCCGAGAAATCCTAATACCCTTAGATGATTGCTGTGTATTCACCAACAAGAGGACCTGTTGAAATGAGAGAGGACCTGACTTTTGCTCCAAAAAAATAAAAAATAAAAAAACCAAGAGGTTAGTTTGACAATTTATTAATGAAGGTAATGTAAAGACGTTGTTGTTTAACCCTGAGCAGGGCGTCAACAACTCCAAAGATCGTGTCTTAAGTCCGGGGGTTTAGTTAGGAGGTAGAAAAACATTTAAAGATGATGTTTTAAAAGAAACAAGTGTTTCATCCTTAATGGTAAAAAAGAAAAATGGTTGTACTCCAATATAAAATAAAACGGCGGAGACACACTGAGTACATTTCTGTTCCACAGTCTATAAGGATCCCCAAACTTCATGTAGTGTGAAAAATATATACACCCTCCGTGACTACGTTACTTAAGGTTTAAACATTTTAATTTTGTGATGGCAGCAAGACAAAAACGGTTGTGCATTTGGTATCTGGTGATTTTAGAATTAGGTCCCAAATGTCAAATTTGTTTTGTGTATGGTTTCGTCAGGCAAAGATCACGATGGTATGGAAAGAGTATACAAGAGTAATTGGGGTGATTTAATGCTTAGGACTTGTACAGTACTTCAACTCGGGAACGTCCCACCATGGCGTTCAGAGAGGCATTATCTAAGGTACACGTATATATAATATAGATCAGATCACCAGTCTGTCTTTACCCACTCCTGATCTGGGGGTTCGGGGGGGGGAATAACAGTTCAGGCATATTTCCAACAGAACAGAATATTAGACATTTAGTGTAAACTAGTGTAAAAAAATAAAATAAAATAAATAAAATCTCTGAAATATTTCAGTGAAAATAGTGGTCCATATTTAATGCATTATATTAGAAATGATAGTACAGTCTTTGTTGATCAGTGTCACACATCGTGACAGTTGTTTATTTAAAGAGACAGGCAGGCAGACAAATCCTAAACGTGATCCAAAACGTAATCCATAAACATGCAAGAGGTCAGACGATTGGCAAACAGGCATACATGGGGCAAGGCAGGAATCTAGGTCGTTAAACAAAACAAGACACGAACTAAGGCAAGAGACTGGAAGCGGATAATCCAGCGCGAACTCGCTTATGGCTATGGCTATGGCGCGAACTAAACTAACGCTAAACACTTACTTACTTACTTACTATTTACGACTTCTCAATCTTCCGCGTTGTGTGCTGGGAAGCGCGCGGTATATATGCGGACATGATTAGCGTGTAAACTGCTATCAGCTGGGAGCAATACAGACCCACGTGAATTCCCAGCCAATGACGGAACAGGGAGGAGACATGACAGACATAAACAAAACACACGTGTCCCAATGTCACTGCGGTCGACAGCGGAAAAGCAGGTGCTCGCGCATTTGCGCTTAGAGCACACTGCCTCAAGGGGGAATCGTGACAGAACCCCCCCCCCAAGGGCACTCCTCCCGGAGTGCCATGAGTCATCCCACCTCATTGGCGGCCCCGGCCCCCTGGGCTGAATGTCCCGAGCGGAGACATGAAACTGCACGGTGTTCTTGGCGGCGTAGGGAAGCAGAGCGACGACCTCAGCTGAACAGGGGGGCTGAGCGACGACCTCAGCTGGACAGGGGGGCAGAGCGACGACCTCAGCTGGGCAGGGGGGCAGAGCGACGACCTCAGCTGGGCAGGGGGGCAGAGCGACGACCTCGGCGGAGCAGGGAAACAGAGCACTGTACTCAGCAGAGCAGGGAAGCAGGGCGACGTCCTCGTCGGAACATGAAGGGAGAGCGACGTCCTCGGCGGAGCAGGAAGGCAGAGCGACGTCCTCGGCGGAGCAGGAAGGCAGAGCACTGTACTCGGCAGAGCAGGGAAACAGAGCACTGTACTCGGCGGAGCATGAAAGCGGAGTGACGTCCCCAGCTGAACTGGGAGGCAAAGCGAAGTCCCCTGTAAGGCCAGGGAGAGTAGCGTGGGTCTCCGTGCGGCCAGGGAGAGGAGCGTGGGTCTCCTCGAAGCAGAAAGGGGGAACGCTATTTGCCATGGAGCAGGGGGGCTGAGCGACGACCTCAGCTGAACAGGCGGGCTGAGCGATGACCTCAGCTGAGCAGGCGGGCTGAGCGATGACCTCAGCTGAGCAGGGAGGCTGAGCGACGTCCACAGCTGCACAGGGAGGCTGAGCAACGTCCACAGCTGCACAGGGAGACTGAGGCTCTGAGGTCACTATGTGAACCTTGGGCATGGGCGGAGCTTGGCTGGCCGTGTCGGCGGACTGGGGCGTGAGCGGAGCTTGGCTGTGCGTGTCAGCAGACTGTGGCGTGAGCAGAACTTGGCTGTGCGTGTCAGCAGACTGGGGCGTAAGCAGAGCTTGGCGGTGCGTGTCAGCAGACTGGGGCGTGAGCAGAGCTTGGCGGGGCGTGTCAGCAGACTGGGGCATGGGCAGAGCTTGGCGGGGCATGTCAGCAGACGGGGGCGTGAGCAGAGCTTGGCTGGGCGTGTCAGCGGACTGGGGCGTGAGCAGAACTTGGCTGTGCGTGTCAGTGGGTTGAACTGGGGTAACCGGGTCGGTAGACTTGGGCGTGAGCAGCATTTGGTCCTTAGGCTGAGATATTAGCAGAGCTTGGGTATCAGAGCCTGGAGGCTTGGCTTGGGCGTCAGAGCCTGGAGGCTTGGCTTGGACCTCAGGGATGTGAGACTTGACCTGGACCTTCCTGACGTGAGACTTGACCTGGACCTTCCTGACTGGAGGCTGGACCTGGAGGTCAGGGACTGGAGGCTGGACCTGGAGCTCAGGGACTGGAGGCTGGACCTGGAGCTCAGGGACTGGAGGTTGGACCTGGAGCTCAGGGACTGGAGGCTGGACCTGGAGCTCAGGGACTGGAGGCTTGACTTGGATCTCAGGGACTGGAGGCTTGACTTGGATCTCAGGGACGTGAGACTTGACTTGGATCTCAGGGACGTGAGACTTGACTTGGACTTGGACCTTGGCAAATAACTTTTATTGCATTTAGGCATACAATAAAAGTTAATAAAAAAATTAGGAAGAAATTACTTGTGCACTACTGCTGCGGATATTGTCAAACCATTTTGTTCAAACTTCAGCATGACCCATAGAGAAGCAGAAACTTATGGCACCTTATGAATACCATGTGAAGGATTAAGTTGACTCGTCCCTTACAGTTACAAAGACATGTCCTTGTGCAGGATCACCTTCACACCAGCATTGATCCCCTCTTATCCCATTTCAACGTATAAGAAAAGGCAAAAAGTAATATAAGATGTATAAGAATATATTTATAAAATATAACACATTATGAGGAAGAAACATAAAATATTATTTAACAAGGTCTGCCGTTCAGCCCCTCTTAACTGTAAGAGCATCATCAGTATTGTACAGCAGTTGGGGACAGTAGTTAGCTTTCAGATGTCAGATATAAAACAACTTTTTGAGTCACAGTGCCAAACTACTGGTATTATATTTGGATCCTTCTTTTTCAGCATGAAGGACTGGCATTTCTTTAATAGACAGATGGTACAGCCATATACTTGGTCAGAGGATTTAGGAATTTCTTTGAGAAAGGTTCACTGTTTTTGTTCTTTTATCATAGCTTCAGTTTGTATACTTACTTTGGTTAGTGACTTAAACTGTTTTATTAGGTATTGACAGATTTCATTAACAGGGAACGATGATAGGTGAAGATTAAGTTGGTATGCGTGTACAAAATAAAACTGTCTATATGTATATTTGTCTGCTATGTATCTGTTTAAACACTGCTGTAATGGCGATATAAAGAGAGAGAGAGATACCCATTTACTAATTCATAGAACCCCTTGCCACCTTTTCAAGTTCGTTATACATTTTTCTTTTCAAGCATCGTGTTCAGACATTGCAATTCATCAGTCTGAAGGTTAAGGGTTACTTAGATTTTTGCTTCTTCAGCATCAAAAAAAGTCTAAACATTAATCTTATTATTAAACTCAGAAACAATATAACTGTCTGATTGTGATCATAATAAAAGGCAATGTGAAAGGTGACTTAATTCCAAATGAGATTTCTCTATGTTCTATATGACCTTTCTACAGTATATGCCATTAAGTCCTAGCTTCCAGCCATCATTACAGCATGGGAGAGGAAATCTCATTTATCAGATGTGCGATGTACGTCTAGACAATCTGATAACAAAATACACATAACGTTTATGTTGAGAAAATTCAGCTTGATCTTTGTTCCCAAATAACATTGGATCAGATCCATACTTTACAGCATCTTTCCCACACGTATTTAATCTGTATTACGAGTACTGAACAAGTTAGAGGAGGAGAAAATGTAGATTTACTGTTCATTGGAACTTTATTGTTTATTTAGATCTGTCTTGATTCATTTTCATATTCAAATTTTTAAAAAAATACATAAGTTTCTGCTTCTCTATGGGTCATGCTGAAGTTTGATCAAAATGGTTTGACTTAATATCCGCAGCAGTAGTGCACAAGTCATTTCTTCCTAATTTTTTATTAACTTTTATTGTATGCCTAAATGCAATAAAAGTTATCTGCCAGATTCAGATGCTCCTAAACAAATTATTATAAAGTATGAGTAGGTAACTGATCAACAAAGACTGTACTATCATTTCTAATATAATGCATTAAATATGGACCACTATTTTCACTGAAATATTTCAGAGATTTTATTTATTTTATTTTTTTACACTAGTTTACACTAAATGTCTAATATTCTGTTCTGTTGGAAATATGCCTGAACTGTACTCAGTGTGTCTCCGCCGTTTTATTTTATATTGGAGTACAACCATTTTTCTTTTTTACCATTAAGGATGAAACACTTGTTTCTTTTAAAACATCATCTTTAAATGTTTTTCTACCTCCTAACTAAACCCTCGGACTTAAGACACGATCTTTGGAGTTGTTGACGCCCTGCTCAGGGTTAAACAACAACGTCTTTACATTACCTTCATTAATAAATTGTCAAACTAACCTCTTGGTTTTTTTATTTTTTATTTTTTTGGAGCAAAAGTCAGGTCCTCTCTCATTTCAACAGGTCCTCTTGTTGGTGAATACACAGCAATCATCTAAGGGTATTAGGATTTCTCGGAGCAGACATTGTAACAGATAGTTGCAGAGTTTCTTCTGTGTTTTAGCTACGACGTCTTAACCATTATTTTAACACTGAGACACACGACTCCCTTTAATTCGTTAACAAACACATTTGTAAGAATTCTGGTCAGCAAAACCCCCAAAAGAACACCTGTGTCTCTCTCTCTCTAACACACCCACCCCCACACACCCACATGGTCACCAGAGGTCATAAATGTACTGCTGGGACATGGGATGTCAAAGCATAGACAAAAGCTTATGTATTTAGCGGTAGTTCTGTGTAAGTATCCTCGTTGACGAACCATTTTCTGAAATCTTGTTTATAGTTTAAACAAAATGCATGACTCTTTTAAAACACCGTCTTTAAAAAAGGTTTTTTCACCCTTAAAATAACCTGGTTAGAAGGTAGGATACGTAATACATATTTTCATTTTCTTCAGACATATTGTCACTTCAGTCTCCACAACGAATAACACCGATGGTTTTGACCTTTCTTTCAGTAAAAGAGAACAGCGACATCATACAGCGTTGAAGGACTGTAGAAATGTTTTACACATCACAGTGTTTTTCTCAACAACGTAGCCAATAAATAGTTCAATTATTTCACAAACCTCAGTCTGTTCATTTCTTGACAGAAGGATTACACATAGATCATACACATAGGGAGCTACACATGCATAACATGTCCAAAATTCTAATACATCTACCACATTCAGTCACCAGATCTAGTATTTTCTGATAGATTAGTTACACAAACTGATAATTACCACAGAAGTAATTTCAGAAACAAAGATTCACTTAAACCACAAATGTACACATTGGTAGGGATCGTTAAACCCTGAAACACACGACTCGTCCCTTAATTCATTAACATAAACACACTGTAAGCATTCTGGTCAGCAAACCCCCAAGAAACACATGACTCTCTCTCTCTAACACACCCACACACACGCACGCACACCCACATACACACACACTTCAGACACTGTCACCAGAGCTCATAAATGTAAAATTTACACTATCTACAGAACTGTCACCCCGGGAAAACACATGTGTAGGACAGTGTGTATAGGCCTACAAGACATCGCCCCGGAAAATGTGTCTTCTAGTTTAAACAAAACTCTTGATTCTTTTAAGCAGCACTTTAAACATTTTACATCCTAAAGGGTTAGGTTTAGAAGGCATGTAATACGCGCATTTCTTATAAAACACCGTCTTTAAAACGTTTACCTCCTAAAGGGACCTATTTAGAAGGTATGTAAAAACTTTTTTTTTTCTTTTTTTTTTTACATTTCTTCGGGTATATCAATGTTTTAGAGTATTTATTTCAGTAAATTTTTATTCAAAGTCATGCCATTTTCTCAAAAGTGCAATCAATAAAGTTTATTTTATTTCACAAGCTTACATTCTGCTCATTTATGTTCACATTCAACCATCATGTATTTTCTAACAGCGGAGCTATACAAAACAAAACCCCCACAATCTAAATTTAATGTGTGGTTGCAAGATAAAAAATTCTAATTTATTGAATTAATTAAATATTTAAGTTGTACACATTATTTTGATGAGTTGTGTTGACATAATAATGTTGATAATTACATCAACTTAATATTGTGTGTAATTTCTGAATTAATTGATTTTAAACAAAATTTACGTTGTAGTACATTTACATTTATTCATTTAACAGAGTGTTAGAGGACCTGTAGACTGAACAAATACTAAGGACATTACAATGTGAGTATCATTTCACTTACAATTAAATTCTACTAAAGCAATGAATTTAGGGCATGTTCTCAATAGTGATATGACCAATAGTGGACTCGTGTATAGGCTACACCTGCTAATACATTTGATGGACTATTTTGCACTACTACACGTAGCTAATGCTAGTCATATTTAGCAGTGTAATTTGAATATCTACTCTTTAGTTTACCGTAGCAGTGGATAAGAAGGAAAAAGTTTCATTTGACAAATCTGCTCATCTAGAGAGGGCTTTTCATTTGTGCTATAGGAAAGATAAGCATAATTACATTTCTGCTTATTCATGTAAACCTCAACTACATTGTGTAATCTAATTTCATGTAATGATACATTTTTTATTTTATTTTTTAAAATCTTTTGTCATTCGCACACGTAGCCTTCTAGCTCCACAGCCTTTGGACTGTGGATAGTTCTATGAGAGAGATAAAAGTAGTAGACACAGAGTGTTTATTTTTTGTCTATATTGCTAATTTCATTCAGTGCTTTAACGTCTATAAATCCTGCAGAGATGTTACGTATGAGATTTGTAATGTAAATCACACTGGATTTGACTTACTATTGTTATACAACTTAAAGGCAATCATTTTTCCTGGTTTAAAAGACTGCATTCTACTGCAGACAATCTAAATGGAGAAACGTAATTTTAAAAATGATTGTCAACTTAAAAACTTGTGTTCATAATTATGGTAATTTAGTACATAACACATAAATTCCTTTTAAATAATGTGAAAATGAAGTGTGTTTGTGTGTGTCATATTTTTGTTTGGATGTGTGTGTGTGTAATACACATGGCCATTCCATGTATAGTAACATTTGTGTCAGGAATGGATGGGAACCCGATTTTAACATAACTAGTAACGTTTGTGTCAGGAATAGATGGGAACCCGATTTAACATAACTATATATCTTTTTATGACCTACCTCACAGTGTTAGAAAGACCATGTGTGCAACGTGTGTGGGTGGAATACACATGGCCGTACCAGGTATGGTAACGTTTGTGTCACGAATGGATGTGATCCAGATTTAACATAACTATATATATTTTTATGACCTACCACAGAGTGTTAGAAAGAAAATGTGTGCAACGTGTGTGGGTGGAAAACATATGGCCGTACCAGGTATGGTAATGTTTGTGTCACGAATGGATGTGATCCAGATTTAACATAACTATATATATTTTTATGACCTACCTCAGAGAGTTTCATATTCTATGTGAAAAGAAAGACCATGTGTGCAACTTGTGTGAGGTGGGAAACATATGGCCGTACCATGTATGGTAACGTTTGTGTCACGAATGGATGTGGTCCCGATTTAACATAACTATAAATATTTTTATGATCATGACCTTTGATCTAGATATAGAGAGTTAGAATGTGTATCTTTTTGACCTTTGACCTATACCTGTCAAAACTAAGGGTACATTATATACAAACTATTTCTCTCTTCCACAGCTGCCAAGTCTTTGTTTTATACCAAATCGTCTGAATTACATAGGATATAAAAAAATCACAGCCCTGTTAAAATGGGAGGTTTTTAAGATGTAAAAATATTAAACCAAGATAAATCATATCAGAACCTTTTCTACCTTTATTGTGAAATATTAACATATTAATTAAAGTGGAAACAACAATAAGAATCACTTTTAAGGGTGTGTGTGAAAAAAACAATGTATAACAACCTGGTATCATAAGTGTGCACACTCCTAAACTAGTTACTTCTTAGTTGAAGCACCTTACAATTTTATCACAGCATTTAATATTTTTGGGTAAGAGTCAAACAGTTTGGCACATGTTGACTTATTTTGCCATTCTTCCTTGCAAAAGCATTCTAACTGTCAAATTTGATGGGCATCTCCTGTGCAGAGCCCTCTTCAGGTCACCCCACAGATTTTTGATTGGATTTAGGTATGGACCCTGTCTAGGCCTTTCCAAAACCTTGAACTTGTTTTGGTGAAGCCATTCCATTGTTGATCTGGAGGTTTGGTTTGGGTCATCATGCTGAAAGGTGATCTTCATCTTAAGTGTTTTAGTAGACGCCTTTAGGTTTTCGACAAAATTGACTGGTATTTGGAACTATTCATTATTCCCTCCACCCTGATTAAAGCCTCAGTTCCAGCTGAAGAAAAACTGACACAAAATATGACGCTGCCACTACCATGCTTCCCAATAGGGATGGTGTTCTTTTTGTTAAGTGCTGTGTTTTTTTTTTTTGTTTGTTTGTTTGTTTTTTTGTGTGTCAAACATATCTTTTGGTATTATGGCCAAAAATTTTGGTCTCATCAGACCATAACACACTATTTCACATGGTTTTTAGAGATTTAATGTATTTTTGTTAATTTATTTTTTGGTTAAAAAAGACTTCCGTCTTGCCAACCTACCCCATAGCCCAGACAAGAATTTGGAAGATTGTTGTCACATGTAGGGAGCAACCAGCACTTGCCAGAAATTGCTGCAGTTATTATGTTGCTGTAGGCCTCTTGGCAGCCTCCCTGACCAGTTTACTCCTGATCTTCTCATCAATTTTAGAGGGGCGTCCTGTTCTTAGTAGTGCTACTGTTCTGCCATATTTTCTCTACTTGTTGATTATTGTTTTTACAGTGTTCCATGGTATATCCAATGCCTTGAAAAAGTCCTGGTTGATATTTTTCAACAATGAGATCCTGTACCTGCTTTGTAAGCTCTTTGTAGCCCATGGCTTTTCCAGTTGGATGTTTCCAAGAAGATGTCAGGAAAATCCTGCAGGATCAGCTGTACTTTATTTGGGGGTAATCAGTCACTTTAATTGATGGCAGGTATATACTATTTAGTATATAACATGAATTTGAATGTGTATGTGAATGTGTGAAAACTGTAAGTGCAGGCAAAGTGTGTATTATGAACAAGACCATTTTTATTGTATACTGTATACTGTGAAGACTGGGAGAGGAAAAGTGGGATTATGGAGTGGATAATGTCAGTAGATCAGAAATATGCATGAAATATTGCACTTGTTTATTATGTAAAGGCTGAGAAAAATTAAGAAAAAATATCTCCCTTTTCCAATTCCCAAACTTTTTTTGGGCTAGTTTCAGGTAATTTGATTTTTTTTTTCTGAGGTTTAGTTAAGATGGAAATATTGTTGACACCTGTAAACAGTCTATAACTGCTTAAAACAAGCGGCTATACTGTATGACTATGTTGTTGACTCTCAACTGCCTAGTGTACTACCCCTGTAGGGTTATTCTAAAAATTCACTATCTTGTAGCCTGTAGCATTAATCAAGTGTGATAGCCTCAAACATTAATCAAGTGATAGCATTTGTTGGGCTGCCCCAACAAAATCTATGGTCATGAGCTGCTGTTTTACTCAATTTTTTTTTTTTTTTTAATTTCACAGTCAAATAAAAAAATGGAAAAATCATGTCTGACATTATTTATCTTTATCTTTACAGTACAAAAACTGGAATTTTAAGAAGCATTAGTAGACTTATTATATCCAATATATATGCGCACTTTGTGGGTATACAGTTATTAATTGTAGCCCATCTGATCCTTTGCACAATTTGTCAGCCACCTCTACTCTGTCCATGATTTTAAATACCTTTGGCTGATGATCAATCTTGTATGATGTTTGCTGAAATTGACGTATTTCTCTGATGATATGGGAGATCTAGAACAGAATAAAAATCAGCATGAGTTAAACATGATTAATTATGGTGTGTTCCTCCTCAAAACAAATGCCAACATTGTAAACAGAAAATAGTAATGAAAACAGAATAGTGAATGGTTACAAAATCTAAACCATGGAACCAGTAGTACGAGTCAAGTTATTTCCAGTATGATTTTCAAGAAAATCAAAACTGAATGGTTTGTCATGTTGATTTGCTTATTAACACACCAACAATTCTCAACCCTTTCCAAAATATATTTCAAAATGACTTCTAGATTTCCTTACTTGAAATTACAAAACAGAAGACTCAGCAAAAACAGCACTTGTTTACCATTCTCATCTTGGAAAAGTTAACCAGGTTGTCTTCTGTGTAGTTTGGTGTACCCTCCTCAATGAATGCCAGGTCTGTGAGGTACATCCCCAAGTATGGCACACATGGAGGGTCACAACTAGCAGGCACAATATTACTTAATTAGATAAAGAAAGTACATATTCGGCCAAGGAACACATTCAAGAACACAGTCACATAACTTCATGTTACAAACAACACAATAAGACAAAAGTAGTAAGCCATATCAAGTTTACTTTTTTAAGGCTTCTCTTAGGTTCTTGAACCTTCCCTCAGATGAGACCAACTTCTGCAGCTTGTCAATAACTGTTTTCGTCTAAGGAGTGAATTAAAACCAAAAAGACATTACACATCTCACATATGTAGTATATCATTTGCTACAAAAAAAAGATACAGTTTAGCAAGTAACAATTTGATATGCTTCAATTCAATGCTGATTCGTTGCAATTTGATTCATATCGGATCCTATAAGATCCAGTTCAGTTAAATTAACGTACTGATTTATGCTAGTTTTGACTCCATAAAGAACAAGAATTTCAAAGATTTCTTCACCATCTTTGTTTTGTCTGAGAATTGATACATCAATTCAATGCACTACATTAATTCTCCTCCCAAATATTTTTTGATTTTATCCCAATTATTTTTTTTCATACAGCATAGGGACAAACACTTCACTAAAATGATGTGGACTGGGTGTTGTGTCTGTGGCAGCTGGTATTTATTTAAAACTGCAGTACAGAACTTTCTTTGGTTAAAAATGAACAAAAATCAATTATTGAGCAATAACATAAAAAATCAGTGCTCAAAACTGTCTACTTACCTTACCTTCGCACGGAAAGCATAAAATAATCATGTATTATTTGAGCTGTCGGGTTGGATTGTGCTGGAAATGTCAGTTTGACGTTATTCATCTTTGTGTGGTTGTATCATGTCCATAAACAGAAAGAAGAAGACTGGGCTAATATATCGCATATGTGGGTACTGAAAAGCTTGTGTGGGTGCTGTTTGTAGCTTGTTCTTACAACAGTGACTTAAAATTTAAACTTGTCATCTAGATGGTTGCTTTTAAATCTGGATAGTTCTAAACGACAATCATCTATGACATCTGGGGAATCACCTGTTGTCAAAACTAAGAAACCTTGAACTGTGGAGAGCCTGCACAGGGAATGCGACAGAGCCCATGAAAAAGGATAATAAATATCAGCATGGCTTTTTAGAGTTGGTGACAACTCTGAGATCTGAAGGGATTGAAGACTGACTCTGGCTTTTTTTTCTGCTGGACAAGTAAGACATTTCAGTGGCTCAATAGGTAGCTACCTAACATTACTGCACTTGTTTGCTTGATTCAGCTACAGTGCGGTGAAAAAGTATTTCTTCTGTTTTTGTGTATATCTCATACTAAATTGTTTCAGAAATTAAGATAAAACAAAGGGAACCTGAGTAAACACAAAATACAATTTTTAAATTATATGTTTTTTTTTTGTTTGTTTGTTTGTTTTTTGAAGCAAAAAAAGTTATCCAATACCAACTGGGCCTGTGTGAAAATGTATTTGCCTCCATAGTTAATAATTCCCCAAATCTATGAAACTGCATTGATAATGGGGTTCAGCTGGACTAGACGCAACCAGACCTAATTACTGCCAGCCGTAATCAATCAAATCAACGCTTAAATAGAACTTTTTCTACAGCATGAAGTTGGTTAAAAGGTCTTACTCAGTAACACACTATGCCAAAGTGTCAAAGTTAAAAGAAATTCCTAAAATGATTAGGAAGAAGGTGATTAAAATACACCAGCCTGGAAAGGGTTACGAAGCTATTTCAAAGTGTCTAGGACTCCAAAGGACCACAGTAAGAGCCATTATCTCCAAATGGAAAAACTCGGCACAGTAGTGAACCTTCCCAGAAGTGGCCAACCTTCCAAAATTCCTCCAAGAGCACAGAAATGAGTCATACAGCAAGTCACAAAAGAGCCAAGGAAAATATCAAAGGAACCCTTTCTTGCATCAATAAATGTCACTGTTCATGACTCCAGTATCAGAAACACACTGGACAAAATGGTATCCATGGAAGAGTGGCGAGGCAAAAACCACTGCTAACCCAGAAGAACATTAAGGATTGTCTGAATTTGGTCAAAACACACCCTGATGATCCTCAAACCTTTTGGGAGAATGTTCTCTGTGGATTGAGTCGAAAGTGGAACTGTTTGGAAGACAGTGGTCCCATTACATCTGGAGTAAACCAAACACAGAATTCCACAAAAAGAACATCATACCTACGGTCAAGTATGGTGGTGGAAGTGTGATGGTGTGAGGCTGCTTCAGGGCCTGGGAAACTTGCAATAATTGAGGGAAACATGAATTCTGCTCTCTACCACAAAATCCTAAAGGAGAATGTCTGGTCTTCAGTCTGTGAGTTGAAACTCAAACACAACTGGATTCTGCAGTAAGATAATGATCCAAAGCATAGGAGTAAGTCCTAGTACTGATAAGTCCTAAGACTGATCTCCAGTTATCTGAAGCATTTATTTGTTACTGCTGTGGAAGCATGCAAGTTATTGTTACTAAAGGTGGAACAAACACATTTTAAGTTTAAGGGGGCAATTAGTTTTTCAAATTGGTGATAGGTTTGGATAACTTTTTTTGCTTCAATATAAAATAAATAAATAAGTGTACTGTGTGCTTACACAGGCTGCCTTTGTTTTATGTTGTATTTTGTTTGAAGATATAAAACTATTTAGTATGAGCTATATACAAAAACAGAAGAAATCAGTGTGGGGTCTAATACATTTTCACAGCACTTTAGGTATCAAGTTTCCTATGTTTTTTGTTTTGTTTTGTTTTGCTATGGTCACTGTGGTAAATTGCATTTATTTTCTGCTAGCTGTGAGAGAGAGCAATTCACCTCTACTCCAAGAAAACTGTATCTGCCACCACCTCCGTTGTCAAGCAATGGAGCTTATATACAACCCATACAACCACAACCCCTCAAACCATCAGATTCATCCATGCAGAGGAGCAGTGCAAAAGCACAACCCATATAAAAAAAAACAACAAAACAAAACACAGCAAATAATTTGCAATTTTATGTTTCAAACAGAGAGGTGATAGAGAGGCAAAAGTTCAGTACTGCAGCTTTAAAATGGGGAAATCACAGGTGAATGTTAATGAAGTATATGTTTGTGTTCTGTTTTATCTATTTCATCTGTTTGTATGACCTCCTGTTTTATCACAAGACTTTTAAAAAATTGGGCCAATGTTGTGCTAAAAACAGCTTTCTAAAAATAGCTAGTTACATTTCACCAGAAGGTCATGATAGATTAGGCTGCTGATCACTATTGCAGCTCAGAGCACTCCGCAAGTCTGACCAGTGCCACTACATTTCAGTTTATGAGGTCAATCATGTTCATTGCCATTTCAGTGATTGCTAGTTGGTTAGGAGGTTCTGCCCCTTTGAGAGATTATCCAACCGTGATAGGGAGAAGTTGGGCATCTGTGGGAACAGATGCCCAGCAGTGGCAGCTTGGTGGGATTTGAACTCATGACCTTCTGATCACTTATCCAATGTCTAAACCAGTGAGCTACCACTGCCTTAAGAAAGAAGGAAGGAATGAATGAATGAATGAATGAATGAATGAATGAATGAATGAATGAATGAATGAATGAATGAATGAATCAATCAATCAATCAATCAATCAATCAATCAATCAATCAATCAATCAATCAATCTCTCTCCAGAGTTCTACAACTTTGGCCCACAGCCACCCACTCGCCGCCACCTAGGAGCCCACAACACCCTGGCCAAGTTGCCGGCCCGGTTCCTCTGGTACGCTATGGATGCTGACATCCGGGTCTTCTGACCAAAAAAAATGCCACCTAGGGCTGACAGAAGCACAGTCCAGTGCATCCGGAAAGTATTCACAGCGCTTCACTTTTTCCACATTTTGTTATCTTATAGCCTTATTCCAAAATGGATTAAATTCATTATTTTCCTCAAAATTCTACAAACAATACCCTATAATGACAACATGAAAGAAGTTTGTTTGAAATGTTTGCAAATTTATTAAAAATAAAAAACAAAAAAGCACATGTACATAAGTATTCACAACCTTTGCTCAATACTTTGTTAAAGAACCTTTGGCAACAATTACAGCCTCAAGTCTTTTTGAGTACGATGCTACAAGCTTGGCACATCTATTTTTGAGCAGTTTCTCCCATTCTTCTTTGCAGGACCTCTCAAGCTCCATCGGGTTGGATGGGGAGTGTTGGTGCACAGCCATTTTCAGAGCTCTCCAGAGATGTTCAATTGGGTTCAAGTCTGGGCTCTGGCTGGGCCACTCAAGGACATTCACAGAGTTGTCCTGTAGCCACTCCTTTGCTATCTTGGCTGTGTGCTTAGGGTCGTTGTCCTTTTGGAAGATTAACCTTCGCAGTCTGAGGTCCAGATCACTCTGGAGCAGGTTTTCATCTAGGATGTCTGAAAAACATCCCCACAGCATGACGCTGCTACCACCATACTTCACTGTAGGGATAGTATTGGCCGGGTGATGACTGATGCCTGGTTTCCTCCAGACGTGACGCTTGCCATTCAGGCCAAAGCGTTCAATCTTTGTTTCATCATGGTCTGAGAGTCCTTCAGGTGTCTTTTGGCAAACTCCAGGCGGGCTGTCATGTGCCTTTTACTGAGGAGTGGCTTCCGTCTGGCCACTCTACCATACAGGCCTGATTGGTGGACTGCTACAGAGATGGTTGTTCTTCTGGAAGGTTCTCCTCTCTCCCCAGAGACACGCTGGAGCTATGTCAAAGTGACCATCGGGTTTTTGGTCTCTCCCTGACTAAGGCCCTTTTCCCCCGATCGCTCAGTTTGGTTGGGCAGCCAGCTCTAGGAAGAGTCCTGGTGGTTCCAAACTTCTTCCATTTACGGATGATGGTAGCCACTGTGCTCATTGGGACAGTCAATGCTGCAGAAATGTTTCTGTACCCTTCCCCAGTTCTGTGCCTCGATACAATCCTGTCTCAGAGGTCTACAGACAATTCCTTGGACTTCATGGCTTGGTTTGTGCTCTGACATGCATTATTAACTGTGGGACCTTATATAGACAGGTGTCTGCCTTTCCAAATCATGTCCAATCAATTGAATTTACCACTGGTGGACTCCAATCAGGTTGTAGAAACATCTCAAGGATGATCAGTGGAAACAGGATGCACCTGAGTTCAATTTTGAGTGTCATGGCAAAGGCTGTGAATACTAATGTACATGTGCTTTTTTTGTTTTTTATTTTTAATAAATTTACAAAGATTTCAAACAAACTTCTTTCACGTTGTCATTATAGGGTAAAGTTCGTAGAATTTTGAGGAAAATAATTAATTTAATGCATTTTGGAATAAGGCTGTAACATAACAAAATGTGGAAATATTGAAGTGCTGTGAATACTTTCCGGATGCACTGTACCTGGGATATCACATCAGCCTGTGCTGCTGAAGCCAGAGGAAAAGAAGCTGGTGGCGGGGAAAGGATACCCTGGCCCATGTCAAAGAAGCAGCTACATGCCTTGCTGGGGCTTGTGGGTTACTACAGATGATTTGTTCCTAATTTCTCCTCTCTAGCCTTCCCCGTCTCAGACCTTACCAAGAAAGGCCAACCGGACCGGGTGCAGTGGACCGAGAAAGCAGAGCAGGCATTCGAGACTCTCAAACAAGCCCTCACCAGCTCATCTATCCTACAGAACCCCGACTTCTCACTACCTTTCACCATACACACAGACGCTTCAGAGACAGGGCTGGGGGCCTGTCCCAAACTTTCAAGAGTGAAGAGCACCCGGTCCTGTATGTTAGCAGGAGACTAATTCCAGCCAAAAGGAAGTACACCAGCGTGTTGCAAGAAGTCCTCGCAATGAAGTGGGCCATAGAGGAAATCCGGTACTATCTGGCAGGGTGACATTTCACCCTGGTAACCAACCATGCCCCATGCTGTGAATGGCCCAGGCCAAAGACTCCAACGTCAGGGTGACCCGGTGGTTCCTCTCATTGCAGGACATCTTGTTAAAGGTCCAGCACCGGGTACGATCCCAACATGGAAAAGCTGACGACCTGTCAAGAAGGTACGCCCTCTTGACCCAACTCACTCCGGCAGTAGGCTCAGAGCTGGGGGGGTACTGTGATGGCGGGCCTGCAGCCTACACACACAATGCGCATCGTGTTCCTCATGCAACTGCTGCCGGGGTGCTGAACAGACAGTACCATTTCAGCACCTCGGTTGTTTTGGACAGCAAGAGTGCACATGACAGTAAGGCGGGGTGGCAGAAACACACAATGCTGGCAGCACATGATTGGAGTGGCTTCTCTTCACAGTCTGAGAGAAGAGCAGCGGCTATAAAAGGGTGCAGCAGACAAGGTGGGGTGAGTTAATTCTTGCAGCACACATCTAGTGACTCATCTCTGTCTCTCTCTGTGCTTCCAGATACAGACAACGACAATGACGACAACGGAGAAGAAGACTGCAGAGGAGAAACTCCCTGTCTGTGCTGTGCCTCTCTCTGGCACCCACGGTCTCCGCCAAGCCTCCTGGGTCCTGCCTCATGACCACTCCAGCCTATCTGTCGCGCCCCACACTGGGAAGACAGCGACCTTCATCCTCACACTCATCACCTCTTCACCTCCTCTCACCTGCACCAGCATATAAATAAATATATCACCTTTTTGCAACACCTCTGCCTCCTGAGTGTCTGTGTTCTGCCTGTCCTGGCCCTGAGCAGCTACATTATTTTATATGCAGTATCTCTCAAAAGTCAGTACACCCCTCGCATTTTTGTAAATATTTGATTATATCTTTTCATGTGACAACACTGAAGAAATGACACTTTGCTACAATGTAAAGTAGTGAGTGTACAGCTTGTGTAACAGTGTAAATTTGTTGTGTCCTCAAAATAACTCAACACACAGCCATTAAAGTCTAAACCGCTGGCAACAAAAGTGAGTACACCCCTAAGTGAAAATGTCCAAATTGGCCCAATTAGCCATTTTCCCTCCCTGGTGTCATGTGACTTGTTAGTGTTACAAGGTCTCAGGTGTGAATGGGGAGCAGGTGTGTTAAATTTGGTGTCATTGCTTTCACACTCCCTCATACTGGTCACTGGAAGTTCAATATGGCACCTCATGGCAAAGAACTCTCTGAGGATCTGAAAAAAAAGAAGTTTTGCTCTAGACAAAGATGGCCTAGGCTATAAGGAGATTGCTGCAGCACAGTGGCCAAGACCATACAGCGGTTTAACAGGACAGGTTCCAGAACAGGCCTCGCCATGGTCGACCAAAGAAGTTGAGTGCACGTGTTCAGCATCATATCCAGAGGTTGTCTTTGGGAAATAGACATATGAGTGCTGCCAGCATTGCTGCAGAGGTATGCCGCACACTGCATCAAATTGGTCAGAATGGCTGTCATTCCAGAAGGAAGCCTTATCTAAAGATGATGCACAAGAAAGCCCGCAAACAGTTTGCTGAAGACAAGCAGACTACGGACATGGATTACTGGAACCATGCCCTGTGGTCTGATGAGACCAAGATAAACTGATTTGGTTCAGATGGTGTCAAGCGTGCGTGGTGGCAAACAGGTGAGGCGTACAAAGACAAGTGTGTCTTGCCTACAGTCAAGCATGGTGGTGGGAATGTCATGGTCTGGGGCTGCAAGAGTGCTGCCGGCACTGGGGAGCTACAGTTCATTGAGGGAACCATGAATGCCAACATGTATTGCGTCATACTGAAGCAGAGCAGGATCCCCTCCCTTCGGAGACTGGGCCGCAGAGCAGTATTCCTGCATGATAACGACCTCAGACACACCTCCAAGATGATCACTGCCTTGCTAAAGAAGCTGAGGGTGAAGGTGATGGACTAAACCCTACTGAGCATCTGTGGGGCATCCTCAAACGGAAGGTGGAGGAGCATAAGGTCTCTAACATCCACCAGCTCCATGATGTTATCATGGAGGAGTGGAAGAGGACTCCATTGGCAACCTCTGAAGCTCTGGTGATCTCCATGCCCAAGAAGGTTAAGGCAGTGCTGGAAAATAATGGTGGCCACAAAAAATATTCACACTCTGGGCCCAATGTGGACATTTTCACTTAGGGGTGTACTCACTTTTGTTGCCAGCGCTTTAGACATTAATGGCTGTGTGTTGAGTTATTTTGAGGGGACAACAAATTTTCACTGTTACACAAGCTGTACATTCACTACTTTACATTGCAGCACAGGGTCATTTCTTCAGTGTTGTCACATGAAAAGATATAATCAAATATTTACAAAAATGTGAGGGGTGTACTCACTTTTGTGAGATACTGTGTAGAGATATCTATCTATCTATCTATCTATCTATCTATCTATCTATCTATCTATCTATCTATATATATATATACACGTGTAAGTAGCCTATTGACAATTGTGTTTTTGTTATGCAGCGGCAGTTTCATGGATGGGGCGATGGGGGTTGGCAAATTCTCAAAAAACTAGGAAGTGGACCTAATGAAAAAATGTTTTGAATATGTGTGGTCTACTGTAATGATTTACAGTTTCACTATCCAGTTTCACCCAGTGGAGGATGTGTTCACTTCCATGCTTAGTTCCTCTCAATGTTTCTTAATACTAGCACCTCAGGCTTGCTCATTAATGTCTACATCCATGTTTTATGTAAAGCTGCTTTATTACAGTGTCTTTTGCTAAAAGCAGTATACAAATAAAATTGCAATGAATTAATAATAATAATAATAATAATAATAATAATAATAATAATAATAATAAGGTTTGTGTGTTTCTGTACATTTCTGGGTAGATGTTCCCAGATTTGTCTGCTGTAGAGAAAAAAAGCTCTCCAGTCCTATAAATTCATGATAAGAAACACACATTTATTCATAATGGACAGTGGGTTTAGCATACCTGTTTTGAAACTTTGAGCCAGGTCTTCTTGAGGCGGAAAATGGCGCTGCGGTTGAGGGATGAGGTTACCTCCAGCACAGCGTTATAGTTATGGAGACAGCGGCAGATGTCAGCTACTGCCACCCACTTCTCCATCACGGCCACCCGTGTGTTCACGTCTTCGCAGCGCAGGATCTCCGATGCAATCAGGTTGCTTACCTTAAAAGGGAAAATAACTATATTATATTAAATAAATGTATATTTCATCTAAACTAAATAAATGCAGTATAATTATCAATTATAGCTTAATACAGAGAAATGTGATTAAATCTTCTTTATAAATTTGTCATTGAATTTCTGCACCAAAATATACATTATACATTATACCCTTTCGGAATCCTACTTCTTCAATATAATAATAATATAATACAAATTCAATAATGAATCAACATGCCTGTTATGAAATAAGTGTTAGAGTAGGTAAGCAGTGAGTAGTGATACACTGAGCAGTACCCCAGCACCAGGGGTCTGATTTATTAAAGCATGCACAGAAAATAATTCTTTGCATAAGAAATGCCAGTGTGTACAAGGAAATTGGCATTCATCACAGATGACCACTGTCTTCTCTGCGCAAAGATGCATTCAACCACCTCAATATATCTTTAGATGTGTCTTTTATATGATTTTTCCAGTAAATTTAATGTGTCACCTGTCTGCAGCACAGTCAGAAACTCTGACAAATATGCTGACATGACTACAATAAGTAGGAATAGAGCTGCTAGTAATCAGTTAATCCACGCACACGCGCATATGGTCAGGAGAGTGTGTAAATGTACACACATCCTCACACACTTGATAGATCACATTCTTTGCATAGACACAGTGGTGCTTGAAAGTTTGTGAAGTTAAGAATTTTCTACATTTCTGCATAAATATGACCTAAAACAGCATCAGATTTTCCTAAAGGTAGATAAAGAAAACCCAATTAAACAAATGTTTAAAAAGTATAATTTTATTTATTTATTTATATTATTACTTTTATTTATTATATATTTAGTTATTGAGAAAAATGATCCAATATTACATATCTATGAGTAGTAAAAGTATGTGCACCTTTTCTTTCAGTATCTGGTGTGACCCAGTTATGCAGCAATAACTGATATTAAACATTTCCAGCAAATGTTGTTCATTGGCTTGAAGGAATATTAGCCCATTCCTCAGTACAGAACAGCTTCAACTCTGGGATGTTGGCTTTTTTTCCTCACAAGAACTGCTTGCTTCAGATCCTTCCACAATATTGAATTATTGAATTGAATTAAAGTAATGACTTTGACTTGGCCATTCCAAAGTATTAACTTTATTCTTCTTTAACCATTCTTTGGTAAAATGACTTGTCCTGACATTTTCCTTTAGAATTCGCCGGTATAATTCAGAATTAATTGTTCCACCCTGGTCAAGATGCAGCAAAACAGGCCCAAACCACGATACTACCACCACGGTGTTTCAAAAATGGGATTAGGTTCTTATGCTGGAATTCAGTGTTTTCCTTTCTCCAAAGATAACACTTCTTATTTAAGCCAAAAATCTATTTTGGTCTCATCTGTCCACAAAACATTTTTCCAATAGCCTTCTGGCTTGTCCATGTGATCTTTAGTAAACTGCTGAAGGGCAGCAATGTTCTTTTTGGAGATCAGTGGATTTCTCCCTGCAGCCGTGCCATGCACACCATTTTTGTTCAGTGTTCTCCTGATGGTGAACTCATGAACAGTAAAATAAGCCAATGTGAGAGAGGCCTTTAGCTGCTTAGAAGTTAACCTGGATTCTTTAACCTGTAACCTTTTCAAGCCTGATGAGCATTAACAACTTTTTTTTTCTGAGGTCCTCAGAAATCTCCTTTGTTTGTGCTATGATACACTTCCACAAACATGTGTTGTGAAGATCAGACTCTGATAGATCTCTGTTCTTTAAATAAAACAGGGTTCTCACTCACACCTGATTGTCATCTCAAGGATTGAAAACACCTCACTCTAATTTCACCTTCAAATCAACTGATAATCTTAGAGGTTCACATACTTTTCTTACTCACAGATATGTAATATTGGATCACTTTTCCAAACAAATAAATGACCAAATATAATATTTTGCCTAATTAGATAAAATTGGGTTCTATTTGTCTACTTTTGGGACTTCTGATGAAATCTGACAATGTTTTAAGTCATATTTAGGCAGTAATATAGAAAATTCTAAATGTTTCACGAACTTTCAAGCACCACTGTATGTGTGTATTAAAGGTTTACGTACAAAACTATGTATTCACATGGTTGATAAATGAGACCCCTGGACTGGGAAATAATAAACACTAGTTTTCGTTAACCACAGAACCTAAGGTTCTGTGAAGATGGGATAACTGTCCGAGTTGGTGAGAATCACCTGTATACCTTCTTGCATGTTGGAGACATTTCAGTATAGTCACTAATTGATGTATGATGCAGTATCTGCAATAAATACTGCTGTTACACAGTCATCGTTCCCTGAAACCTTTTTGTTTGGTGATAACCCTGGAGTGCCAACAAGTCAGAGGAACTGACCCACCCTATGACTGAATGAAAAGGAAGCCACTCTCACACCATTGGGAGGGAAGATGTTAACCCTGTAGAGCCTGAAGAAGGTACAAGGTGACAACCAGTTCATAGTGACACTTACATCATGGAGTGGCATAACTTTAAGTCATGCCCATGAAGAGGAGTCACCCCTCATAGACGTCAAGGATGATGACTTCCACCATGAAATTGCCCACTCTTTTTAGACAGGGGAGCTTTTCTCTGTGACTGATGAACAGTGGACCTGAAGATCAAATAGCTACCATTCAATCCAACTAATACTATGGTGCACATTCTGGGTACTACAAAGAATGACCTACAGGTTCACCTTCATGGAATACTACAAAATTGCATGATATGACCTTGGGCAGAAACCCATACAAGCACCCACCACATAATTCTCCTGTCATATAGTCACCAATGCATGCTCATTAGCTTATCATCAAGACATGGCATTATCCTACTATTTTTTTTTTTAAGAAGAAGCCTTTATTCATCACATATTCATTACAGAACAGTGAAATTCTTTTCATTGCATATCCCAGCTTGGGGCCAGAGTGCAGGGCCAGCCATAATACAGCACCCCTGGAACAGAGAGAGTTAAGGGCTTTGCTCAGGAGCACAAAAGTGGCAGCTTGTCACTGCTGGGGCTTGAACCCGAGACCTTCTTATCAGTAACCCAGAGCCTTAACCATTGCGATCAGCATTTTGAATGGGCTCATAAGCATGGAGTTTCCACACTAGGTTCTTGGGGTGCAAGGTGGAAAGAAGATCACACTCAGCCTATTAGGGAGGCATTCATGGTGACTATTACTGTCTCTGGTACTTGGGGACTAGCCACAGCCTGAAAACCCTGGTGTTTCATGCTACTGGATCTGGTTAACAGAACAGGCTTAATGATTAACAGCACACAGTGCAGTGAATCAGACCCACTTGGCTGCATTAGTCATGCTTAGCCAAAGGCCTGCTAGTTAACAGACTGTGAAGGCTGTGGGAGTGAGCATAAGCACAGAGGGAGAATTTGACCCACAAAGATTCAAGGGGAGAATGGAGGGAAACCCAAATCCAACCCAAGTGATACAACAAGTTCAGTAGTGGAGCAGTGTATAAAAAAACTCTGAGGGAAACCTGACCTGCCAGACTGAGAGGGGACTTGTTGAAAGAGAAGTCAGTAATACACAACAAGGGGAACATCGCTAATTAGGGTACCCACTCAAAGTAACAAGCCAAAATGTTCCATAGCATACTCCAGAAATGTAGAAAAATACACTCACCATGGTCAAAAATATGATAGGAGTCTAGTGTCAGCTTTGGAGGGCAGGTTACCTGCAGCTCTCAACATAGTCGCAAGCTGTTATGCAAATAGCTGTGATCTCATGTGGTGCACATGAGATACGATGTGCAAAAGGTATGACAACCAGGTGATTCGCACCACCCCTGGCAGTTATGAGGGGTGAAAGTGAACTACAATTTTAGTACTGATGTATATTACAGAGTCACCATAGATACATATGTACATCATTGAAGTGCTTAGTCGTGGTCATGATGTAGGGTGTCTTTTCATTTTTGTCATTCTTCATCCAGCCTTGACCAAAGAACTCCCTGGAAATAATAGTGACAGTGTTACTTTCAGGGAATGACAATATAGAAGTTTTTAAAACATACTTTACACTTTTCACATTTGTGGAGCTTTTTTGCACCATAATCCCCACCCCTCCTTTACTTTGCCTTTCAAAAAATATTACAAAACATATGGATACAAAATATTCTTAAATAAAGTAAAATCAGTGCTGAGCTTGGCTTATTGTGTGGAGTTTCACATTAGTCTCCCCATGTATGTGTGGGTTTCCTCCCTATCCTAAATTGCCTCAGGGGTTAACAGTGTAAATGTGTGCATGGTGCCCTGCAATGGACTGGCACTCCACCGAGGGTGTATTACCAGTTGTAGGCATATTTGTGGATGAAGCCCTCATAAAGGAGCATCAAGGTGCTTTTCAATTATAAAGGATTTAAATCAATTTAAAATATTTTATCTGTAGTGTTAATGTAATTAATTAACATTGTATTAATCAAATATTTAATTTAACTTTTTTTTAATTATTTGATTTATTTTGGTGATACAAATGGTAAGTGTGGAAGCAGGGGTGTGCTCGATTGCCAGTTTGTTAATGGGGGAGGATCTGAAGAAGGTTAGTGGTAAGGATGACACCTGCAGGGAATTATAGTAATGAATGCTGTGTGTTGTAGTGAGCTGTAGTGAGATAAAACCGAGAGAGACGAACCTTTCATGAGAGAGCGACCAGCACAGAGCTGTGTGTGTGTGTGTGTGTGTGTGTGTGTGTGTGTGTGTGTGTGTGTGTGTGTGTGTGTGTGTGCATCAATCAGTTGACTGAAAAATGAAAGTGATTAAAAGAAATTAAAGCATACTTTTGAGTTATCCCAAACCTTCCTCCAGCTTCCTCACTGAAGTAAGGTATATATTAAGATGGAGGAATGATGGAGGAAAAGTGTAGAGGAAGGGAAGGGGTCTGGCACTTGGGAGTATCTATGTGTATATACTGTAAATATGTTGGGGTGTATGTGTGCACATACACATGTGCACACATGTGCACATGTGTAGGTGTGGGTGCCAAATGTAGTAGCTGTTTACCAGGGAATTAATGGTGATGCGGTCAGTAATTAATCAGTAGTTATTATAGTAGTGCCTAGTAGTTGAAATGTAAGACTCAGCAATTACTGCTTAAGACTCAGTAATTACTGCTTAGGTAATGGATAACTCCTACTAACATACTGAGTATATAAATATTAGTTCTTAGTAATTAATAGGAGTAAGTGTTAAAGAACTACTCATTCATTCTTGCATAATTACCAATGAGTTGTTGAAAAGCATTTTGAAATATTACCAGCTATTCAAGCATAACTTTTCACAACTCCACACTTTCATGTTACAATACATTTCTTTTGGTAAGTCAATTCAGGCATCTACTTTGTTCATATAAGAAGTCATTTAAAAACAGTTGAATAGAGATAGATTTCAGCTTTAATTCACTATATAAGAATTCCAGTGGGTTAAAAGTTCATATACACCAAATTGACTGTCTCTTTAAACAACCTGGAAGATTCCAGAAATTAACGTAATGACAGAAACATCTGATTGTATGCAAATTTATGCAAATATAAAAATCGTGGGACCTCACAGACACTGCATTCTTCAGGAAGGAGGAACAAATTAACTTCCGAGGATGAACAAACTTTGATCTGAAAGTTTCACCTGAAGTCCAAGACAAGAACAAAAGATGGAGGAAAAACAGTGAAGCTTTTAATCTGAAGAACATTATCCCAACTGTGAAGCATGGGGCCAGAAGCATCATGTTGTGGGGGTGTATTTCTGGAAGTAGGAGTGGTGCACTTCAAAACCATCATGAGGAGGGAGGATTTTCTAGAAATACGAAAGTGACACCTCAAGATATCAGCCAGAAAGACAGCAAGACAATGGTCCTAAGCATACCTCCAAAGTTGTAAAAAAATAAATAAATAAAAACGGCAAAACATATTGGAGTGATCATCACTAAGCCCTAAAGCCCCTAAATCCCATAGAAGATTTGTAATTTGAAGTATTGTGTGAAGCATGTGGACAGCTACCCAAAGAGTTTGATTCAAGTTACACAATTAAAAAGCAGTGCCACCAAATACCAGCAAAGTCTATGTAAACTTTTGGCCCAATGAAAATCAATGAAATCAACTAAAATGACCTCTTATGGAAATAAAGCAGATGGCCTAATTGACTTAACACAGGAAACCTATGGCAACATAAAATCTGTGGAGTTGTAAAAAAAAAAAATGTTTGAATGTTTTTGGCCTAGGTGTTGTTAAATGTTTGGCCTCAACTGCATGTAGTCACTCAGGAGAAACTGATTAACACTACACCGATACAGCCATAACTTTAAAACCACTGACAAGTGAAGTGAATAACACGACAGTGGACGACAGCGTCATGGGCACCCGAGACTCACTGATCCATGTAGGGAGCGAAGACTAGCCTGTCTCATCTCGTCAGAAAATCTACTGTAGCCCAAATTGTGAAGGAAAGTTAATGCTGGCTATAATCGAAAGGTGTCAGAGCATAAATTGCATTGCAGCTTGCTGCATATGGGGCTGCATAACCGCAGACTGTTCAGAGTGCGCATACCCTGTCTACCGCTGAAAGCACCTATAATGTGAGCATCAGAACTGGCCAGTGGAGCAATTGAAGAAGGTGGCCTCATCTGCTGAATCACGTTTTCTTTTACTTAATGTGTATGGCCTGGTGCATGTACGTCATTTACCTGGGAAGAGATGGCACCAAGAGAAAAAGGCAAGCAGTGTTATGCTCTGGGCAATTCAATTTTATTTGTATAGTGCTTTTAACAATGTATACCGTCATAAAGCAGCTTTACAGAAATATACAATTTCAGCATATAAATTGTAAATTTATAAGTTTAGCCCTAATGAGCAAGCCAGAGGCGATAGTGGCAAGGAAAACGCCAAGACAATATGAGGAAAAAACCTTGACAGGAATCAGATTCAAAAGGGAACCCATCTTCATCTGGGTGACAACAGATTATTACATAAATAATTCCCTTTTATAACTGTGTACTGCATGGTCAAAAAGAGCATAACAATTGTAGTCCTAAGCCATCATAGCAAAACTGTTCATATCAGCTGCAGTTCAAAGCCATCTTAATGGTTTTTAAGTGGTACCATCCTCAGTAATCTCAGGCCCCATTTGCATTAGTGTGTTTTCGTTTTAAAACAGCATTTTAAAATGAAAACGATCTTTGTCCACTCTGCTGTTTCTGCTGTGTTTCAGAAACCATTCCCTGTCCACACTACACGACCAAAAATGCATGTAACATGACCATTCATGCACACTGGGCATGCGCATACAAGTGTAAACAGGAAGTTGGTTGCTATTCACCGGCAGGCACAACATTGAGCATGATGGCGAGGAAAAGCAAGGACGTGTTCGTGTGGACAGACGATGAGGTGCCATTGTTACTCAATGTAATGAATGACTACAAGGCGGCCATGGCGGTCGAAAACGTAGACTGGGAGACTTGCAAAAATAAATACGGCGACATACTCGAAAGATATAGGAATCATAATCCACCACTGGAGGAAGCCATGGCAATGGGAAAGGATTATCTGCACACAAAGGAGGAGGTCACCAAAGGTATGTAGGTCTTACCGTTGCTATAATGTTTAGACTTTAAAAAAGTTTAAAGGCTGGCTAATATTAGTAAATTTAAACAGAAAACGTTTTCACACCTGCGTAATCACCAACATGGACCATAATCACTAATCACCAGCAACCAGTAACCACCAACATTTACCATGGACTTATTGTAGCAACACTAACAACTCAGCAACGTAGTAACTTAGAGGCACCGGTGCTACTGCTCTCAAATTTTAATCTGGAGACCTGTGTGTGTGTATGTATGTATATATAATTAAATGATGTGTGTGTATTTTTATGTGCTTTTGTATAACTGGGTTGTGTTTTGTGTTCACAGGTCACATTACCAACCAACTAAAGGCCATAAGAATCCGTTATCGGCAAGCGGTTGACTCTGGTCAGAAAAGTGGCCACAGACGTGTGGTCTTGCTGTTCGTTGAACTCTGCGAGTCAATTTGGGGAGGATCTCCGTCCACACTCGCATTGTCTGAGCGCATAGAGACCAGTGATGTAGGACCAGAGGTCCCGGTCTCGGAACAGACAGATGCAGAGTTATCCATTTCCAGTGGAGAAAGAGTCGAAGAGGTTTCTGTGTCTGCAGATATGGGAAATTGATGCCAGAGACTCGACGCCACCCTGACTAACCACAGAAGAGAGAAGCCAAAGAGGAAACTCTCCTCTGATGAAATTGGACAGGAGGACCTGGAGATTAAAAGAAGGCTTCAACTGGAAACATCTGACAAAGAGTTTGTTCAGACAATGGACAGTCTGACTTCAAACAATGAAGTGCTGGTGTTGCATATTATGGGTTCAGGGAGCCATGGTTACATGCTTCGACTGTCGCCACACACCCCTCACCAAAACCAGTATTCCTATGCATGCACACCCACAAGAATACCACTTGGAGAGTACAATCCAACTGTACATAACCAGCACAGCACTTCACCTTCACTGTACAGCGACTACATACATTTGTAGCCCAAACTACAAAAGCAGATTTGTAATGTTGGTTCCCTTAGTGTTGCGCTACTTAAATTTTTATTTGCACATTAAAATAGCTCCAGGTGTGATCTGTTTATGTATTAATACTTAATCTATATTTTCAAATATTTTGTTTGTATTCATGCTATTTTAAATAAAATAATTTTTATGACTTTTGTGTTGTGTTACTCAATGCATGTTTACAATGTTAATATTTCCTTGACATATTTGTTGGAGTATATGCAATTTTTTTAAACATTGTGTTTATTACTTTCTAGTCATTCTATTTATCTTGTCATGTTTTTTCTTTATAAATATGGATAATCGAGGCTAGCATATAATCTAGTGTGAACTTAATCAAACTCAATACAAATTCAAAGAATTCACTTTATTTGTTGCATTAGTACATTGGCACATTGTTGTGAAAACATAAACAATACATCATGGTAAAAATGGATGCATAGGTCCCATAAGTAGTCATTCACTCTTTATGAAACAATACAATAAGGGATATTGTTTCTTCTTATTGTAGTCTGTTTTTTGCTGCACTTAATGTGGGCTGCTCAAATGGCTTATGAGTCAAGAAACTGTCACCACTGGTCTCACTTGTTTCTCCTGTGTTTCATTGTCTGCTCTCTCTACAACTCTTGTAGGTGGCTGAAAGTCCCTTTCGTACTGGAGAGCAGCATTTACACATTGTTGGTTTATAGGTTCGTGGAGCACTGCACAATAGTTGTGAAGTACAAAACAGGCATAAATAACAAAAGGAAAGTCCTTCATGTTTATGTCCATGGCTCTCCTCAGAGCCACAAACCGTGCCTTCAAACATCCACACGCGCATTTGATGACCATACATGCCTTGCAAAGTGATAGTCCATAGTACTGCTCCTGTGGTGTGACTCTGCCATTAGGGTATTCTTTCATGAGGAATGGCATCAGGAGATAAGCTGGATCACCCAGAGGAAACACAGGGATGGCATCCTCATCCTCCAGCAGTTATTTAGGGCAGGAGGGAATAGTCCCTTCTTTTAGATCACCATTCAGTTGTAAATTAGCAAATATGTGTGTATCCTGTACACTGCCTGGCCATTTAAAGACAACGTCCATGAACAGTACTTCTGGTCACACAGCGCTTGTACGATCAAAGACTATTTACCCTTCCTTTTAATAAAGTATGTGGAATTACACAAAGGTTTTTTGACCTGAACATGTATACAGTCAATTGCCCCCAAGCACTGTGGTATAGCTTGTGTCTGATAGAAGTTGGCAGCAAGTTCATTAACTTCTGGCTCTGTTTTTGATATCTTGATGTAGTCGGGAACCAGAACGGTGGAAATGGCCTTACACACTTGTCGTATGATGACTGAAACTATCGATCTGGATCGTCCAAATGCATTTGCAGTTTTTCAGAGCCTTCCCTTATCACTCAGGTAGTACAAGGTACATGCTACCTTTGTGAGCATGCTACCTTGCCTTCCACAAACGGACGTAGTCTTTCGCTGAGGTGGACCAGGGCCTCAGGAACAACAACTTCAGGGACTAACATGTCCCACCAGGCACAAGTTCTTTCCAGTCTCACCCAAAACCAGCATTCCATGTAGGGCTTATGCCACTTTAAACTAGATTTGTTGCCGATTGCTCTAATCAGACCTTGCCTCTTGTGCATGTAGGCAGCTGTGGTATTATAAAATGCAGAATTTAACTGCACAATGGCTACTAAAAAAGACAACAAAGCCAGCAAAGCTTGCGGTTCAGTCTCCATGTTGTTGTGTATATGAACAAGGTAGCGTAATGGTCATAAGGTAGGGGACTGACGAATCAGGGAAGGATATGCAATGATCCACAAGACCCAATCAGGGAGCGAATGTGGGCAGCCACGAGTTTTCTTTGTTTTGGTCCCATAACACTGAAATGCGAGCCTGGAGTTTCAAACTGAAACGGGATCTTCAGCATTTCCAAAAGTCTCCGTTGCAGAGGGTCAAAAATGCCGGGGTAGTGTAGACGATAGACGTAACCATAGCAAAAGGTATGCGTTTTAAAATGACAACACTCCAGTGTAAACGGGGCTTCACTGATCTTTAGACAATGTTGCAGACCAAGTACACCCCTTCATGGCAACAGTATTGCTAGTACCTAATGGTAGTTGCCTCTTTCAGCAGGATAATGTGCCCTGCCACACTGCAAAAATTGTTCAGGAACAGTTTGAGAAACATGACAAAGTGTTCAAAGTGTTGACTTGGCCTTCAAATTCCCCAGATCTCAATCCGATCAAGCATCTGTGGGATGTGCTGTAGAAACAAGTGCGATCCATGGAGGCCCCACTTTCAACTTACAATACTTAAAGGATCTGCTGCTAACATCTTGGTGTCAGATACCACAGCACACCTACAGAGGTATTGTGGAGTCCATGCCTTGGCGGGTCAGAGCTTGTTTTGGTGGCACAAAGTAGACCCACACTATATTTGGCAGGTGGTTATAATGTTATGGCTGATCGGTGTAAATAATAGACAGGTACATTGGAGCTATAAGTTGGATATTATAGAAATATTTTATGCAGTGTATGTTACATTTTTATTGCTGCACTCCCTCAGTCAACCTTACATGGTAACATCACACACACACACTCTGTATGAAAGTAATTTAAAAAAAAAGAGAGAAGAAGAATGACTTTATATTTGTGTCTAAAGCAAGTGCACTGTACACAGCAACAACCATAATTCTTAGATGAGGCCTAATAACAAGACTCATCTACCTACTTTTGGTGTATTAGAAAAATTAGAGTCAGAAAAACTTCATAGACGCTGTCACAGCAAATATGTTATGGTGCTGTATGTCCAAGAATTGGTGTATTGACTCACATGTTTTCATGATATTTATATACTGTAGCTATGAACATAATGAGGCAACCCTAATTACATGTATCCTATCTATAAACCATGTTCAATAGTTACTGAACTTTAACAGAGGTTCTTACTCTAGATTTTAAGTGACTGACTGCTTAAAATTCCACACATATACTCACTCATATGGGATGACTTTGAAAACCAGGTGGTCCAGCAGAGTGAGCTGCTCTGCAATCTCCAAAGCTGAGTGGTTTTCAAAGGGTTCTGCCTTCCCACCAACAGCCTGTCAAAGACACAAATACATAAACATATACACAGCAACTGAATTTTTGATAATTAAAAATGTGAAATAATTGATACTTTGAATGTGACCCAATAGCATCTCACTCACCATCTGTACCACATCTTCCAGAGCAATCTGATTGTCACCAGGGTCCTCCTGTGTAAGCGTCCTACCAGATGAATGATTAACATTCTTTATACAGCATATACAATTTTTTTAACTGTCACTGTAGACAAAAGAGATTGTAAAATATGATTAAAATAGAGCGTTGTATATTAAAGGTTACTTAAACTCAATTCAACAAGCCTTTTTAGCATGACCTTATAATAAAACTATTTTTAACAACATATACATATTTAGATGTATAACTACACATTAAAATAATTCCACTATTCATACATTTATTTAATCCATATTCATTTTAAAATTGATGATTGAGAAGATTGGAAGAATAAAATGGAACAGAATGGGTGTTGCAGCTGATGTGTGAATTATTCTGGATATTCGAGTGTGCTGTAGTGATGATGACCTTATGATGTTGGCTGCTGCTTTTCTTTCCTGAGTCAGCAGCTCAGGGTCATGCATAACTTCCTCCAAGAAGCAGATCACATTCATTTTTAATTCTGTGTTGGTCTCAAAGTCCTGGACATGCATGGGGGTAGGAGGAGTGAGAAAGGGATGGAAAGCATAGTTAATTTTCAACAGCAGCAAGTACTAACAACTATCCAACATTTCTAATCTGCATTGTGACGTGGAGGAGGGAGGGACCAGGCTGTGAAGATGCACACCTGGCACTGAGTTGTCTAATCAGTGGGAGAGAGTGATAAAGGAGTGGTTGGAAATGCCATATGTGGGCAGAGAGCTGCACACGTGTTTTATGTTTGAGTTTTACGTTCTTTTTGAGTTCTGGGTATGATTAAACTTTATGTTTGAGTTCAGTCGGTTCCCGCCTCCTCCTTGCCCATCGTCTTTTACATTGGTGCCAAAACCTGGGAAGGAGGAGGGGTGTGCTGTCGGAGAGCCCTCATCATTGCGGGAGGATCATGTTGCCAAGGAAGTGTGGTGCTGGAGTGGTTGCTGGAGGATGGAGGAATTGCTGCTCTGGAACTGCTGCCATTCACCTGTACATGGGAAGATCGGTTGCCATCCGCTGCTGCCATCCACCGAAAAGGGGAGAATGCCATCGGACAGTGTGTCCCTCCTCCTTCCCGGGTTTCAGCACCAATGTAACAAACTTCAAAGATGGGCATGGAGGAGGTGGGAATTGGCTGATCATAAAAGTAAAGTTTAATAATAAACAGAACTCAAACACAATCGTAGCTCAAATACAAAGCGCACATGGATCTCTCTCCCCACCTCTGGCATTTCCAGCCACTCCCACTGATTTGACAACTCAATGCCAGGCATGACTCCTCACAGCCTGCCCCATCCCCCCTCCTCGTCACACCCATGTTTTTAATGCAAATGATTTAATTTAAATGATTTTCCTAATAGCAAACATTGTGTTTATGGCTTTAGTAGGGCTTAATTTAATTTTAAAAATCCTGAAAAAAAATTATTTTCTTTCTTTCTTTCTTTCCTTCTTTCTTTCTTTATTTATTATAATCATGCTAAAAATCACTGGTATTTCTAAATATGAGTGCAAAGCAATATTGCAGTCCCAGTCAAATTACACCCAACTCTTAGTTCTTGAGATAACAATAAAAGTATTGGTAATAAAATCAAAGGATAGGACACACACTGCTAAGTAATGGACGGAAGGTTAAATGAGAGCATGCCATGTGACATTTCACCTGTGAATGTTTGGACACCCAGTGCCTCAGGACATTAAGTACTCGGTTAGTTGCTGCACGGCGAATTACAAACTCCTTATCTCCATTCCTCTGGTCTGTGGGGAATCCTGGTAACCAATCACAATTCTTATCTGCCCAGCAACTAATGTTTACCTTTTTATCATGTTATTAAATACCATTGTTGCTAGGTAATAACAGTTGTTGATGTTGAACATAACATTGTTACCTGTACTAGCCAGCGACATGCGGCGGTACTTCTCCTTCGTTGGCGTGCCCTCATTGGCACCAGCTGTGGCAATAGCAAAAGCAGATGCTGCCGAAAGTGCACTGCGGTTGTTGTCTATTTCTCGGCAAGATGACATCATCATGCCATTATTGTATGAGAACAGGGAGAAATCTACAAAAAGGTAGAGCAAAATAATCTCTTAATGGAGATTAATCTTATTACAGGGGAAAAGACATTTTTAAATACCAGATTTAGAACATACATATTAATTTATTAAGGATGATACAGTATCTAATACTGAAGAAAAAATAAATCAAAATGTATCATCCTTCAAGGGTCTCTCGGATGCCGTCTCTCGGGGAATGCATCGTCAGTAATCAAAACTTAGCATCTGTATGCATCCTTTTAAAATAAAAGGTGAGGTTAGGGGAAAGGGCTTTATTGTCACATAATGAGGGTTGGGATGGGATACAATTACTGTTAAGAGCTTTATTATGGGAGATATTGGCAGACAAATCCAAATCATGAAATACAGGCATGGTCAGAACAGGCAAAGGGTCAGGCGAATGGCAAATGGGCATAAAGCAGGCAAGGTAAAGCACGAAACAAGAAACAATATTTAAATCACATTGTATGGCACTCCTTGCAAGTCTTTAGTCATTGCCACCTATACAGTATCTCACAAAAGTGAGTAAACCCCTCACATTTTTGTAAATATTTGAGTATATCTTTTCATTTGACGACACTGAAGAAATGACACTTTGCTACAATGTAAAGTAGTGAGTGTACAGCTTGGGTCACAGTGTAAATTTGCTGTCCCCTCAAAATAACTCAATACACAGCCATTAATGTCTAAACAGCTAGCAACAAAAGTGAGTACACAACTAAGTGAAAATGTCCAAATTGGGCCCAATTAGCCATTTTCCCTCCCCGGTGTCATGTGACTTCTTAGTGTTACAAGGTCTCAGGTATGAATGGGGATCAGGTGTGTTAAATTTGGTGTCATGGCTCTCACACTCCCTCATACTGGTCACTGGAAGTTCAACATGGCACCTCATGGCAAAGAACTCTCTGAGGATCTGAAAAAAATAATTGTTGCTCTACATAAAGATGGCCTACGCTAAAGATGGCCTGACACTGAGCTGCAGCACAGTGGCCAAGACCATACAGCGGTTTAACAGGACAGGTTCCACTCAGAACAGGCCTCACCATTGTCGACCAAAGAAGTTGAGTGCACGTGCTCAGCGTCATATACAGAGGTTGTCTTTGGGAAATAGACGTATGAGTGCTGCCAGCATTGCTGCAGAGGTTGAAGGGGTGAGGGGTCAGCCTGTCAGTGCTCAGACCATACGCCGCACATGCATGGCTGTTGTCCCAGAAGGAAGCTTCTTCTAAAGATGATGCACAAGAAAGCCCGCAAACAGTTTGCTGAAGACAAGCAGACTAAGGACATGGATTACTGGAACCATGTCCTGTGGTCTGATGAGACCAAGATAAACTTATTTGGTTTAGATGGTGTCAAGCGTGTGTGGCAGAGTACAAAGACAAGTGTGTCTTTCCTACAGTCAAGCATGGTGGTGGGAGTGTCATGGTCTGGGGCTGCATGAGTGCTGTTGGCACTGCGGAGCTACAGTTCATTGAGGGAACAATGAATGCCAACATGTACTGTGACATACTGAAGCAGAGCATGATCCCCTCCCTTTGGAGACCGGGCCACAGGGCAGTATTCCAGCATGATAACGACCCCAAACACACCTCCAAGACAACCACTGCCTTGCTAAAGAAGCTGAGGGTGAAGGTGATGGACTGGCCAAGCATGTTTCCATTCCTAAACCCTATTGAGCATATGTGGGGCATCCTCAAATGGAAGGTGGAGGAGCACAAGTTCTTTAACATCCACCAGCTCTGTGATGTCGTCATGGAGGAGTGGAAGAGGACCCCAGTGGCAACCTGTGAAGCTCTGGTGAGCTCCATGCCCAAGAGGGTTAAAGCAGTGCTGGAAAATAATGGTGGCCACACAAAATATTGACACTTTGGGCCCCATTTGGACATTTTCACTTAGGGGTGTTCTCACTTTTGTTGCCAGCGGTTTAGTCATTAATGGCTGTATGTTGAGTTATTTTGAGGGGACAGCAAATTTTTCACTGTTATACAAGCTGTACACTCACTACTTTACATTGTAGCAAAGTATCATTTCTTCAGTGTTGTCACATGAAAAGATATAATCAAATATTTACAAAAATATGAGGAGTGTATTCACTTTTGTGAGATACTGTATGTGTATCATGTTTATGTTGGCATCTAGCCTCATTGTTTCTTGTTCATGTTTCATTGTCTTTGTGTTTAACTTATCTCACTGTAAATAAATGTTTTCTTGCACTTGCATCTTCCTTCTCTACCATTCCTGACAGAAAGACAGACTGACCCATGGATGCAGCAGGATTCTTGGAATCACAACTTGCTTTCCTACATCAGAACCACCTGATGTGGGAGCAACAAGATAAGAATGAATGGATCAATGACACACTGGTATGGCTCAAAGTATGCACACCGTTGAGAACTTTTTTTTCAATAGGGGGTCCTGACTAGGTTACCCTTCCTCTGCTGAGGATGTCTCTCCTTCTCTTTACTTTGTGGAGCACATTGCACACCTATCTGGCTCCACAGTGGACGTTGCTCCCCCCTTTGGTTCCACCTTGAGCTGTGCTCCCCTCACTGGCTTCATGGTGGCCACCATGCCAATCACAGTCTCTGCCTTGGATGTGGTGCCACCCCTTAGTTATGCTCGGAAGGTCACTTTGCCTCACCATGTCTTGTCTTCTGCCGGCTCAGCTATGGATAGCGCTCCGTATGGACTATGTCCATACAGGACATATGAACTATGGACAGTGAACTAAGAGCCTCCAGAAAAGGAGAGACTGGTCATCTGATTGTCAGGGGGGAGTGAAAAGTTTATTTTGTGTTAGTGCCAATACTGTGCACACATTGATGTCTAATTGTTACAGGTATTTATGACACATACTGTATAACACTCCTTGTCACTCTTTAGTTGTTGTCACCTGTATGTATATTACTGACACACATAAGACATTTTGCACCTAAGCAAAAAGGAAAGAGGCAGTGACATTATTACAGTAGTGCATGAGTTTTCAGAGATGAAATATAAAAATGTCATAAATGTGTTAAAATGAACTTGAGCCTGAGAATCATTACAGTTTACTTTTAAGTTTCTTATATAAATATCAAACTGAAGTTATCAACTGGTCAATGATGGGGACTTGAGTGTGAAATGATCTTAGCAATTGCTGTCTTTTGGCTATCCAAGAAAGAACATTCACAGCCATATTTAGGGTGTGGCACCGTCCACAGGGAATCCATGGTGATCTGTAGGCTTTCCATCTGTGGCCATCTTCAGCAGCAGCGAGTGATTTTCAGGTGAGCATGGCCCCAAGCATAAGTGTGGCATAAGGATGAATCAGGCAAGTCCAATGGGCAGAAGGAGACAGGATCACTGGTATCACTAAGTTGGTGATTTTTTTCCCCAACTGTTATGCCATTATGTTGACTCAGTAATTAAGTCAATAACTGACTACCTATCAATATTTAGACTTGCTATGCCATTATTTTGATTTATAATCCTATAATCTCTTACTTCGACTTACTAAGTTGGTGTAAATATTTTTCAATTTTACTATGTTGTTCTTTCAACTTATTAAGCTGGTGTGAATTTTAATTAGTAAGTCAAAATGATGCTATTATTATATAATACTACTCTTACTCATTCTGCTGTGTGTGACATCCTCACATATGCCAAAACCATATGGGCTGCTCAAGAGGTCACTCTTCTGTCAACTGATGATTCTTATCACACCTTCAGCTCAGGGGGGTCTTGTGCTAACAGGCCACAATAAAAAACTGGGTAATTAGGTCAGGCCACAATCTCATCCTGTTGTAAAATGTAAAATGGTGTGTCTCATTTGATACTCTGATCATTATATGCAAGTATAAACATCATAGAGGTGCATGGAATATAACTACAGTGTGGGGGTTAGAGAAAAAAAAATTAAGATCTAAAGATGATGATCTTTGGAAAAAGACCTTTATCATTTGGACTCATCTGATTGAGATCTCTCTCTCTCTAGATCTCTCTCTCTCTAGATCTCGCTCTCTCTCTAGATCTGTCTCTCTCTCATGCAATTCAATCTGCATCCAATGCTAGCCACACAGCTCCTTCCATTAATTCCATTTAAGTTTCCACATTTACTTATTCTTGTAATCTTGCATTCTTAGTCATATTTTGTAGTCTACAATAAACTTTGTACCTGTATTATCTGTAAAATACTCAATAGTTATTATTGAAAGGAACTGTGTTGAATGAATGTCCAGAGATTAATGAATAATTCTGATTAAAGTAACGGTATGTTAGACACATTCAAAAAAGACCTCTGAAAAAGACATCCTGATTTCTTCTGTTTTTGTATATATCGCATACTAAATTGTTGCAGAAATTAAAACTAAATCTAAGATAAAACAAAAGGCAACCTGAGTAAACACTACGAGGCAGGAAAGAAGGTCTAAACATAAACTTAGAGCTGAAACAAGAAACATGAACTTAAACAGGGCATGGAAACACTACCACTTTTAACTAACTGAAACTTCTCTCTTTTACCTATAAATGAGGCATGAAACACAAAACTTAGAAGACTATGACATGACACTCTCATATAACTATGGCCTGCAACTATCGTTTAACAATGACATAACACTTTTTAACTATGGCATGAAATACTCGTTTAACTGGGGCAGGAAACACTTGTTTAACTGGAACAGGAAACACTCGTTTAACTGGGACAGGAGACAGGAAACACTCGTTTAACTGGGACAGGAAACACTCGTTTAACTGGGGCAGGAAACACTCATTTAGCTGTGGCAGGACGCACTTGTTTAACTGTGGCAGGAAACACTCGTTTAACTAGAGCATCAAACTAGGAACAGGAAACTAGACAGAGCACGGTAACATTACTGCCTGGCACCATTATTCATTCCATCTTTCCTCTATTAGTCTCTAATACCGCCTGCCGTGCAGCAATGCAAGGGGTTTAAATAACCAGTCACAATTACCTTAATTGCAGATAGCTGGTAACACTTCAAAGCACAACCTCGCACCTCCGCCAATAACTGAACAGGGCGGGGACCGAACATAAACCAAAATAAGTGCACATGTCCATTGTAAACAAAGTCTTAGCGTCCATGCGCACTTCAAGCACGTGCACGTGCTTTCCAGCTGACTGTGCACGTCTTCGCCACAGCGCCATCTGCCGGCGAGATCGTGACAACACTAAATACAGTTTGTAAATCTAATGTTATTTATTGAAGCAAAAAAAGATATCCAATACCAGTTGGGCCTTTGTATATATTTGCCCCCATAGTTACTAATTAGCCAAATCTATGAAACTGCATTCACAACAGGGTTCAGCTGGACTAGACACAACCAAGCCTGATTACTGCAAACCCTGTTCAATCAAATCAAAACTTAAATAGATCAGTCTGGGAAGGGTTACAAAGCTATTTCAAAGGCTCCAAAAAAAGAGTCATTATCTCCAAATGGAAAACTTAGGGCAGTAGTGAACCTTACCAGAAGTGACCAACCCAAAAAGAGCTCAGCAACCACTCATCCAGTAAGTCACAAAAGTGCCAAGGAGAACATCAAAGGACCTACAGGCCTCTCTTGCATCAATAAATGTCACTGTTCATGACTCCACTATCAGAAAGATACTGGGTAAATATGGCGTCCAATTTTTGGGGATTTTTTTTTTTTTTTTTTTTCCCCAAATACACCAAGATGATTCTCAAACCTTTTTGGAGAATGTTCTGTGGATTGATGAGTCGAAAGTTGAGCTGTTTGGAAGACAGGAGTCCCATTACATGTGGTGTAAACCAAACACAGAATTCCACAAAAGAAGATAATACAATGGTTAAGCATGGTGGTGAATGTGTGATGGTGTGGGCCTGGGCAACCTGCAGTGATTAAGAGAAACATGAATTCTGCTCTCTACCAGAAAATCCTAAAAATTCTGAAAATCCTGTTTACTCAGGTTGCTTTTGTTTTATGTTTCATTTGAAGATCTAAAATTATTTAGTATAAGATACACAAAAAAACAGAGGAAATCAGAATGGGACAAATACTTTTTTCACAGCACTGTATGTTGAATGTCATAATTAAGGGTGAATTATAGAGCACACAATAGATGCAGTATTCCCAACAAAAATCAAATACGATTAGAGAAATGTAAGTGCATTTCTCTGTGAAGAGGTATGGTGATGAGCCATTTATTTTGGGCACTGTGGGGCCAGTTTTAGATAATGTGAATAGCGCAGGTGACTAGTGTGAGACACAAATGCTCTGGTTAATTCGCTGGTAATGAAAATACAGAGAGACAGAGTGCACTCTACCTGAAGAGGTTTTGCATTTGACAGTTTTTGGCGTTGTAGGTGATTTTGTGGGTGAAGACTCTGCATCTGCCTCATCACTCTGGATCTGCTCACTGTCACTTTCTTCCCTCACTGAAATATCTATGAGAAAAAAATAATTAATTAATGTTGAATTTATATAGGAAGGTATATTGCCTTCAGTGTTAAATTAATTCTTAGGGTTCTTAGAATTTTTGTGATCTTGGCACAAGTACAAACATACAGCACAAAATCACTAAGTGAAAAGAGATTGCCTTTTGGTCAGGAGATTGCAAGTGTAGATCCTGATGATCCCATAGCTCATCTGTGGATGGCAGCCAAGAGGGCAGAATTGTTTTTTTGTTTCTGAGTACTAATAGCAATGTTGTCACTGTGTGACTGTTCCCTCATTTGTGTAGGGTATGAAAAGCCCTTGCTATGTCATGCTCATCCTCTCTCCTGTTCTTGTCTTGTCAAGGAGCAAGTGGATTTAAGGCATTGTGTACAGTGCATCCGGAAAATATTCATAGCGCTTCACTTTTTCCACGTTTTGTTACAGCCTTATTCCAAAATGGATTAAATTCATTATTTTCCTCACAATTCTACAAACAATACACCATAATGACAATGTGAAAGAAGGTTTTTGAAATCTTTGCAAATTTATTAAAAAAAAAAACAAAAAAAAAAACACGTACATAAGTATGTACAGCCTTTGTCATGACACACAAAATTGAGCTGAGGTGCATCCTGTTTCCACTGATCATCCTTGAGATGTTTCTACAACTTGATTGGAGTCACCTGTGGTAAATTCAGTTGACTGGACAGGATTTGGAAAGGCACACACCTGTCTATATAAGGTTGCACAGATAACAATGCATGTCAGAGCACAAAACAAACCATGAAGTCCAAGGAACTGTCTGGAGGAAACCAGGCAGCAGTCATCACCTGGCCAATACCATCCCGAAGTGAAGCGTAGTGGTGGCAGCATTTTTCAGCAGCAGGAACTGGAAGACTTGTCCTGATCGAGGGAAAGATTAATGCAGCAATGTAGAGAGACATCCTTGATGAAAACCTGCTCTAGAGTGCTCTGGACCTCAGACTGGGGCGAAGGTTTATCTTCCAACAGGACAACAACCCTAAGCACACAGCCAAGATAACAAAGGAGAGGCTACAGGACAACTCTGTGAATGTCCTTGAATGGCCCAGCCAGAGCCCACACTTGAACCCGATTGAACATCTCTGGAGAGATCTGAAAATGGTTGTGCACCGACACTCCCACCTGATGGAGCTTGAGAGGTCCTGCAAAGAAGAATGGGAGAAACTGCCCAAAAATAGGTGTGCCAAGCTTGTAGCATCATACTCAAAAAGACTTGAGGCTGTAATTGGTGCCAAAGGTTCTTCAACAAAGTATTGAGCAAAGGCTGTGAATACTTATGTACATGTGCTTTTTTTTAATTATTATTATTTTTTAAAATAAATTTGCAAAGATTTCAAACAAACTTCTTTCACATTGTCATAATGGGGTATTGTTTGTAGAATTTTGAGGAAAATAATTAATTTAATCCATTTTGGAATAAGGCTGTAACATAACAAAATGTGGAAAAAGTGAAGCGCAGAGAATACTTTGATGCACTGTATAGTGCTCTAACCCTTTGATTTTTATTTTTTGCTGTTATTGTTAAATCCACACTGTCATATAGAGTGTGGCAATACATATCAATACAATTTTCTCCATATTTAGATACAAAGTAACTAATCTTAACTAATATTACCAAGTCTATCAACAAATATAGTAATAGGAAAAAGAAAGCACACACTCCTTTCAATTCTATGTTTTTATTTATCAGGGTTTTCTATCAAAAACCAAATAACCTCAGGTGACAACAAAAAACACAACCAATATCAATATGTAGTCATTTTTTCCCAAAGTGTAAAGCAACATTCAGAAATCAGGTGGGAAAAAAGTAAGTACATCCTTCCTACTTCCACAATCATTAAGAGAGTAATTAGCAGTCAAATTATCCAATCCATACAACCAAATCAACAAAGGAATGGCTTAACCAAAAGAAGATCAATGTTTTTGAATGACGTAGCCAGAACCCAGACCTGAATCCAACGGAAAATCTGTAGGGTGACCTGAAGTGGACTGGGAACAGGAGATGCACTTACAATCTGATGGATTTAGAATGTTTTTGGAATAAAGAGTGAGAAAATATTGGCAAGTTCACATTTGCTACACTGATAGACTGAGTAGTGTAATATAATCAAAAGGTGCTTCAGCAATATTTTAGTTTACTGATGTACACACTTATGAAACTAGGTTATTGTAAGGTTATTTCGTTTTTTAATTTACAATGTTTCCGATTGTTTTGCACTTCATTTTTATACATTTTACTTTTACATAGAGGTTGGGAAAAGTTCTGACAAGATTTATCTTGGTTTAATTTTTTAGATCATAAAAATCTGCCATTTTAAGAGGGGTGTGTAGACTTTTTAAATCCACTGTAACTTGTGCTGGCTTTTGTTTGAATAGAGCAAAAGTGAGAAAGTGAAACTGCAGTAATTAAAGTTGCCAAAGAACAAAGAAATCTTTTTACAGTGTGGAAGGGACAGAGTTGAGTGTGTTCCTCAATTTCTTCATGTTAGGCCTCACGTTATAGCTAAATTGATACATTGTGTGTTCCAATGCTATTCATATAGCTGTTTTACTCTCCAGGGTTAACCGTTAGAGTAGCTAACTATTGCTTGCCCTTTTGAGTCTAAGTATCATATAACGGACTGAGAGTGTGGTTTTCTTTTTTTTTGATCACAGAATTTTTATTGGAAATTTGCATTTTACACATTATAACACCACACCCAAGAAACCCAACAAAACAATCACAGCCAAAACTAAAAGAAAAGGGGAAACAAAAGACAATAACAAACAAACATTCAAAAAAACACACACACACACACACACACACACACACACACACACACACACACACAAAAAGGTAAGATGACTAGTGTTTACTGTCTACCTCTCCTCAGTTTGGGACAGAGTGCAAACATATGACATGTCAGGAACATTGGGATATATTTTAGACAGTTTACTCCTAGAAAGGTGAGCTCTGTGGACCACTTTAAATTGTATGAAATTAAGTTTAGCACAGGATGTGGTGGTACGTATATTATCTAACGCTCTGCCCCAGTAATCATCCTCAAGTTCCAGGCCCAATTCCTCTTCCCAAGCTCTAATGGTTTTGATATTGTAAAAATCATCTTGTGACCAGATTGTTGCATATATCCGTGAGATAATGCCACCCTTATGAGGATTTAGCTTGAACACCTCTTCCCATGCAGACCTTGTAGGTACGGAGGGAAAACCAGCGAATAGGGAGGAGACACAATGCCTAATTTGAAAGAAACGGAATAGGTGAGACGGAGGCAGACTGATTGACAAGGACAACTCAGAAAAGTTTGCAAACACATTATTAATGAAAAGATCCTCAAAGCATTTCAGACCGTTCTTTTCTCACAAAGAGAATGTGGAATCTATAAAGGAGGGGGGAAAGAGGTGGTTATTACATATTGGTGCCATGGCTGAGGCCGAGATAGATTTAAAATGACGGCGAAACTGATAGAAAATTTTTAGAGAGGTACATACTATTGGATTAGATGTGTGTTGTGAAAGGGCTATTGGAAGGGAGGAGAACACCATAGCAGGGAGTGAGGTTGAAATACAAGACTTTGCTTCTAAGTGGCACCATGGAAGAGAGGGGGCCTGCACCCAGAGCACCAGTTTCTGAATATTAGCCACCTAATAATAATACATGAAATTGGGCAATGAGAGGCCACCATTTAGTCGAGTCTTTTGAAGTGAAAATTTGCAGACCCTGGGAGTTTTTCCTGCCCATATGAAAGAGGAGATTAATTGGTCTATATTCTTGAAGAAAGATTTGGGTAAAAACAAAGGGATGGATTGAAAAAGGTAGAGGAATTTTGGAAGAATGTTCATTTTTACCGTGTTTATTCTACCAAGAGAGGATAATGGTAGAGGTGCCCATCTTTGAAAGGTTGACTTCATGTATGAAATTAAGGGTGTAAAATTCACTGCCATTAATGCAGAATAGGAACAGGTGACATTAACTCTGAGATATTTGAATTTTGAATCCTCCAAATGAAAAGGTATTTCAGTCTGTTTTATCTTTTGGCCAGATTGGTTTATGGGTAAGCATTCACTCTTTGTAGGTTCAGTTTATATCCCTGAAAATTTCCCAAAGTCATTTAATACACGTATTATCTCTGGAATAGATGCAATTGGATCTGTAATATAAAGTAGTATATTATTCCTTGAATACAGCCAGAAGTAATGGGGCTAATGCAACATGAAATTTCTTATAAAATTCGGAAGGAAACCCATCCAGGCCAGGTGATTTCTTAGATTGCAATGAATTGATTGAGTTGATGATTTCATCTAAGGTGATGGGGCTGTCAAGTTCAGATGCCAATAAAGGGTCAACTCTGGGAAAATCAATATTTCTAAGAAAATGGTTCATGTTACCTGAATTGTCAGGAGCCCCTGCTGTGTATAAAGATGAGAAAAACTTTTAAAAGTTGAGTTTATTCCTACAGGATCCAAGGTTAATGCACTACTGGACTGCATAATCTGAGTAATAGAGCGCAAAGCCGCTCAGATACACAATTGGTGAGCCAACAACCAACCGACCTTATCTCCATATTCATAATAATTGCCACACATATGTAACAACAGCCTCTCCGCCTCACCAGTCGATAACAACTCAAACTCCGCCTGCAAATTAAGCCTTTGTTTATGCAGCTCAGGGGTCAGGTTGACAGCATATTGGTCGTCAATAGCTTGAATATTATCAGATAACTCTTTTTTTCTTATTCTTGTGTTGCTTATTGGCATAAGCAGAATAAGAGATTATCTGTCCCTTTAAGAAGGCCTTTTGAGTTTCCCAAAGTAAAGAGTAAGAGATTGAATCAGTTTGATTAGTAAGAAGGAAATCATCTACCGAAGTAGAAACATACTTGCAAAATGCTGAATCGGATAAAAGTAGAGAATTAAGCCTCCATGGTGGGCGAAAGGCGCAATGTGAAGGTAGAAGAATGTCAAGACTTAGAGGAGCATGGTCTGAAATAACAATTGGTAGATATTCAGAGTTTAATTAGAGAATTATTAATAAAAAGTTATCAATGCGAGAAAAAGATTTATGTACGTGAGAAAAAAAAGAATATTTTCTCACAGTGGGGTTGAAATACTTCCATGGATCAATGTACCCATTCTGAACCATAAATCAGAGAATACCTTTACCACTGCAGAGGAAGTCTTTGCAACAGCACTAGATTTGTCCAAAACTGGGTCAATAACACAGTTTAAAGCTCCCCCAAATATCAAGAGATGTGTGTTCAAAGCAGGAATCTTTGACTTTGAATTCTGAGCAAAAGGAGCATTATCAAAATTTGGGGCATATACATTCACCAAAACTACTGGCGTTTGTGAAATTTTCCCTTCCACAATCACACACAAATAATGTTATCAAAGGAAAAGGGCACAGGCTTACTTATCAGGATAGAAACTCCCCTGAACCTGTAATCAAAATTGGAGTGGAACATATGCGATGTCCAGAAAGCTTGGAGTCTGCGTTGATCCCTGAGACAAAGATGAGTTTCCTGAAGAAATGCAAAGTCAGGTTTTTGTAGTTTTAAATGTGTCAAAATCTTTTAATGGGACCGTTCAGACCTTTCACATACCAACTTAGGAATCTGAACGAGCTTCGGGTATTTTCCATCAATTTAGATTAATACAGAATGGAGTACAGAGAGGTTGATATCAATGGGGGAGGACCCCAACGAATGAAAAAACAAAAAATAAATACAAATAAAATCAATTAAATAAAAATAAAAAAAATTAAATAAAATAAAAAATAAAAAGGCAAAAGCAAAAAAAACCCACACAACAACACAGCATCCCACCCTCCCCCCACACAACAACAAAACATCCCACTCCTCCCCGCCTCCCACCCCACCCTCCTCTGAACAACAGTTAACTTCTCCACATTCCCAAACAATGGAGGCAGAGCCTTACAACACTGGAACATCCGGAACTTGTAAACCATACCTATTCTTTTTGTGTGAATTCACTCCCGAGCATAAAAGGTGCCACAATTACCATGTATCTCAGGCAACCTATAGATTTACATGGAAACTGATATAGTTGTCCACACCCGCGCATTTTACATGCACATTACAGGTATTAATAAATCGGTTAACCGTCATGTAGGCAGTTTAATATGAAACCATCGTTATGCTTTTTGGGGACAGTTGAATTGCAGCTGCTCATCACCGAGGTCTATCCAAAGGCGAGCAGGGTATCCGAGAGAAGACCGCTCATTTCCTCACGCAAGCTGTTTCTCACCACAGCGAAGGCCGCCCTCCTCTTAGCGACGCTGGAATTGAAGTCAGGAAAGATGAAGCCCTTATGGCCCTGATGGAAAAGTTGATTCCAATTCCCGCGTCGAACAACTTTTTCTCTGTTGTGAAAGTGTGAAACCTCTCAATCATCACTCTGGACCTCTGATTCTCTCGCTGCTCCTCAGAGGGCGCGGGGCCAATATGGTGCACTCTATCCAGCAATGGAGCGGTCTGAAAGATTTCCGAGCTGAGGACATGCTGGAAAAATCACTCCCTTCTTCTCATTCCGGAATACCGATAACCCGCAGATTGCAGCGCCGTGAACGGGACTCCAAATCCTCAACTTTCTCGGTGAGTTGTTTGTTAGTTGATGTTAGCTTTAGCACCATCTGTTCCAGTGCTACAATACGGTCACTGTAATCATTCAGGTGCTTGTCAAGCTCGTCAATACGTCGTCCTTGTGATTCAATGCCCGATTTAAAACTCTCAAAAGACACAACAACTGGGGCCAGAGCTGAGTCAATAGCTCCTTTCACCTGTACTGTGATGGTAGATGTTAGCTCTGCTATTAGAGTGTTGTGGAGATTTTCCAAATCCAGTGGTAGCTTGTCGCCATGACTCATCGTGCTCGGTGAAGATTTAGTTTTCTGTAGTCTTTCAGAAGCCATAATTCCTTTCTGGTTATAGTTGTAGACCAAGTAATTGAAAAGGAGTGCACCAAATGTCTTAGAAAAGATTCAGGTTGCCTGAAAAGTACAATTAAAAGATAAAATGCTCAGGAGCTCACTCCACGCACCTTTTCACTCACATGTTCTGAATTCCATTATGAGTGTGTTTTGAATGGGACACTTAAACTTGATCAAGTAAAGTTAGAATAAATTTGTGTAGCCAACAGCGAAGAAACACCTTTTACTGAGATCATAGTAAACTGTATTAGTTGCAGTGTGCCTGTAACTAAGTTTTATCTCATTGTAGCAAAGATTTGCCTTGTTACGCTTTGCTCCCGTTTCCTCATGGGGACAGATGGACGCATTTTCTGCATGAAGTGTCTAGTGGTGGAGCATGCCAGGGCAGCCCTTGAGAGGTCTGACTGTGTGCATTGTGTATGCCTTACAATCAGGTAGCTCCGCTCAAGGCTCGCTGTCTTCATGGTCAAAGGGAGTTGGGATTCAGAGCCTCATGGATCTGGAGGTCCTGTGGATCTCTTATGTATCTGGAAGAGGAGCCGGAGATGAGATCTCTTGCTCTGTTTTCCAGGTCCGGCTGTCTGCCAGATTTTGCAGCTCGCGTCGCGACTCCTCTTTCTGCTATGGAAAGCCAAAACAATTTTAAAAAATAAAAAAAGAATTCCTCGCTGACTCCGAGGAGCCAGAAGGGTGTGCCAAAAATGCAGAGCAGCTCTCAACCAAATAAAGAGCGCTTGAAGTGATTAGAGCTGTTTGAAGGCTGGATGAGCTTTTTTTTCCCAAGTGAAAATAAATCCGCATCACAATGCAAAAAACTTCCCTTTCTTATTCACATTCCAACACACACACACACACACACACACACACACACACACACACACATCAAAATATCCACTCATTCAAAACATCCTCTACCATTTCTCTTCTGTGTTGCTTAGAACTTGTGTTTAATAAACGTTATATTATTGAACTGATTATGTTTGCTGTCTCTCAGATTAAAATTCAAGCCAAGTTATTATTAAAGAACTCAGAACTGTCACGATTTCCCCTTGAAGCAGCGTGCTCTAAGCGCGAATGCGGGAGCACCTGCTTTTCCGTAGTTGACAGTAGTGACATTTGGACACGTGTGTTTGTTTATGTTTCTGTCATGTCTCCTCATTGTTCTGTCATTGGCTGGGATTTTCACGTGTGTCTGAATCGCCCTCAGCTGTGAGCATTTACGACACTGATCATGTCCGCATATATACCGCGCGCCTCCCAGCACACAAGGCAGAATATTATAGTAGAATCGAAAAGAAACTACGATAGATAACCATAGTCATAGTTCATGTCATGTTTCATGGTTCATGTTTAGATTCATAGTTATCGTCATAGTCATAGTCATAGTCATAGTCATGTTTAGGTTCATTAGTTTAGTTCACGCTGGTTTCTCCGCTACCAGTCCCTTGCTGTAGCTTTTGTTTCATGTTTTGTATCTTGACCCTGTTTTCTGTGACCACGACCTTGATTCCTGCCTAGCCCTGTGTATGCCTGTTTGCCGATCATCTGAACTTTGTATGTTACTGGATTACGTTTTTGGATCACGTTCTGGATTTACTTGCCTGTGTGTCTCTCAATTAAACTGTTCATACTGCACTTGCATCCTACCTTACCTCCGTTATGTCACGATACGTGACAAGAACCTTCAGATAACTTTGTCATTATTATTCTTCTTAATTAATAGTTAAGTTGTAATAGTTTATTTATGGCATCAATATTAGTCAAATTAATTAACAATAATTTAATTGTTGTTAAATATTTTTATTTAACTACCACCTTAAATATCAATATTCAAGTAATTCTATGAGACTGATTTCTTAAAGAAACATATGTCCATTCTTAGTAAGTGCTTTTCTGGTGACATCCATGTGAGAATAGTTGACTAGCCTCTGGGTTTATCTTGGATTGCAAGAAGTTGCACTGCTTTGAAAAGTGTTAAAATTATAATCTCTCTAAGCAAATACACTGCAACACACTGCAAGAATCTAGTGACTTGAGCAACTCGTACAATTTGAGACATCACCATCACCTAAAACTCAGTAAGGAACTGCTGGTCTATGCTCCTGATCATGATCCACCACAATGGGTAGTTCCAACTGACCATAGGGGGTTACAATCTAGCATGCCCATGATGAGCCATACAGTGACCACTGAAATTCAAAAGCTACTTGCAAAACCGTCTGAGAGGATGTTTACTGGTCTTTCATGGCCCAAGATATTGAGGAACATGTAAAGATTTGCTTGGTCTGCTGTCAGTTAAACCATCACAGCCCTTAAAGAGAGCCTCATAGAGAAGAGAGGGATCAAATTTCTGTGGTCCAATTTCCAAGTAGACCGCATTGGACCAGTGCTAACATCCTTGTGAGTTAACAAATACTTCCTAATAAAATAATACAACATGCTGCATAGTTGTTATACGAGGTGGAACATGGCCAGTGGGTTACCATACACATTTTATGTGTATAATATAATTCCTAGCTGCAGAAGAGTAACTGGTTGGTACAAGATTTCAGAAATGTTTAGCTGGTGGATTGTTATCTGCAGCCACCACCACTGGCTCCTTGTTCTTTGTGAGTCTGTCTTTTAAAAATCAGACTTTACAAGTGCACTTGGCTTACAGCCTTGGCGGTTTCCCAATTTCTGTGAATTCACAAAGAATCTAAGTTTCTTAACCTCACTATTATTGGTGCACGAGTTCTAGAAGTAAAAATTTACAAGCTCTAATCTGTACTCAATATTGGATTTTGGGGAAATAATGTACACATCCAGAGTCCACCTGGGATGCCCATCATGAGGACATACCTTTTCTGAATCTCATTCTAGGGTTGCACAGTATACCGGTACTACAGTAGTATTGTGATACTAAAGCTTCAAAATACTGCCGATCATACTTTTTTTTAAACAATAGTGTCGTCAATTCGGTGATATTTTGTCATGCACTTCTGGGGAAAATCATATATAAGCCATATTTATAACCCTGCCTTGTCAGATTATTCAGCCATCACGGGGCATTAATGGCATGGCTATTTAGCTCTGCCGAAGGAGGAGGAGGTGCTTGAGAGCTACCTCTCTCCATCAGTGGCAGGTAATTTAGGGGGGCCAGCTTTGCCATCCAAGCCATGTAAGGCCACCTCGGCATTGGTGGACAAGGCTTATGGAGTAGTGGGTCTTGCTTGTGGGTCACTGCATGCAATGGCAGTGTTGCAGGCCTACCAAGCAGTCCTGCTGAGTGAGCTGCTGAGTGAGCTGTCCCAAGTTTTCAGTGTTCTCTGGTCAGCGAGCTGTCACAAGGCAACAAAAATCTGATGCTTTCCTTCCAGTAGAATGTGGAAAGGTTAACGTCACTAAAAGACCATCTGGCAGAGTTGAAACTACTGCCAAATGTGTCTCCATGTCTTCTGTCAACCATAGAAACGGGTTACCGGGTCCAGTTCAGAGCTCAACCCCCCAGGTTCAGAGGTGTGCTCACCACAGTAGTCAGCACAGAGCAGAGTCCAACGTTAGCGCAGGAAGTAATATCCCTCTTTGGCAAAGTGGCCATAGAACATGTACCCCTTTCCCTGAGGGAGGGAGGTTTTTACAGCTCTTAATTCCAGCTTCGCAAAAAAGATGGAAGAATGTGGCCACTTTTAGATTTGTGTTACCATACTCTTTAGACATACAGGTTCAAGATGCTGACGTGCAAACTTATTGTTCAACAGACTCAGTTTGATTACTGGTTTGTGATGATAGAAATATTTCCCAGTCACATGAAGTTCCTGAAGTCTGCGTTTGGAGGCAACGCATATCAATATCGGGTTCTTCCCTTTGGGCTAGCTTTATAACCTCGTACCTTCACAAAGTGCATGGATGCCATTCTGGCTCCATTGCGACTCCAGGGCATCTGTGTACTAAACTACCTGGATGACTGGTTAAATCTAGCATGATCCAGGGAACTGGCAATTCAACATTGAGATGTTGGATTTCCAGCTGAGCGATAGATGGAGTAAGACGCAACTTTCGGAGCTCCTGCAACAACCTTTAATATTATATTATAGGCACTTTTTTGTGGAGTGTTTTTGATGTAAGTCGTGTCCAACACCTTAATATTAACTTTTGATGTCCAAAATGCCAGCAAAAGCCAAAGGCGGGAACATTTCGTCTACTCCACTTCAACGGCCTGCTCCACACGCTGCATCATCAATGCATAGTGATCCCTCCGCCCCCTGCAAAGGTGTTGTTATGCCCGCTGCCCCCCCCCCCCCCGGTTTCAAGGAGGAGCTTCTCGCTTCACTCCGACAAGAAATGGCGGCCATTTTTAAAAGCGAGCTCCAGGCGGCCTTGGGCGAAAACTTGGCCTCTATTAAGGAAGAGCTACAGACTGTAAAGGCGGAATTAACAGTCAGTATTACGTTTATCCAGTCGGAGGTAAGCACATTGAAAAATACCGTGGGTGAAATGGAAACTTCGCTCTCCGACTGCTGCGATGGCATCGCTACGCTACAGGCTAAAGTGGAGCACCTTTCTGCCAACCTGGGGAGGGTGGAAAATAAGTGTGAGGATCTCGAGGCTAGATCACGGTGCAACAATCTGAGAATCGTAGGTGTCCCTGAAGACTCGACCAGCGCGTCCACACCGGCAGCTGTTTCCACTCTGCTTAAAGACGCTTTTAAGCTGGACAAAGAGCCACTTCTGAACCGTGCTCATCGCATTCTGCAGCCGAAGCCCAAACCCGGCGAGTGCCCCATCCTATAATCGCTCGAATCCATTATCATGCGGACTGTGTAGACATCCTTCGACGGGCCAGAGCCCAACAACGGATGAAGGTTGGTGACATGGTTAACTCTATCTTTCCCAATCATACCACGAAGATAGCCCGTGCTCGTGCTGCCTTCAGTGACTGCTGCCGCCAGCTCCGTGAGATACCGGGAATACGGTTTGTTCTGCTTTATCCGGCACGTCTCCGCGTCTTCGTCTCCGTATCCCCCCCCGTTTCCTCTCCCCTTTTCCTTCTCTCAGAGGCGATGCTTTATTTTCATTCTCTTCCTGCCGTAAACACTTGATAGATGTCCACTAATACTGGAAATTCTGGCTCACAGGTGAACTTTGTGAGCTGGAACATTAAAGGTATGGGGAGCCCTATAAAGAGATCTAGGGTATTTGCTCATCTGAAACGGCTCAATGCGGACATAGTGTTTCTTCAAGAAACTCATATGCGCACCACAGACCAGGTTTGGCTTAAATGTCCATGGATTTCTGAGGTGTTTCACTCTAATTTCAACTCTAAGGCTAGGGGAGTTGCCATTTTAATTGGTAAGTCAATTCACTTTTCATCTTAGAAAGTAATATCAGATGAAAATGGCAGATACTTAATAATTTCAGGTAAATTGTTGCATGTCCCTGTATTATTAGTTAATATTTACGCCCCAAATTCTGATGACCCACACTTTATGAATAAGCTCTTTGAGCGTCTCCCTTCATTACATAATACTCTCCTTATATTTGGAGGAGATATGAATTGCGTTGTTGATCCTAGGTTGGATCGCTTTATTCCCAAGACCATGACACCCTCACTAATGTCAAGTACGCTTTCTGATTTCATGTCCAAGAATGGTTGCATTGATCCTTGGAGATTCCATAATCCCAGTATCAAGGAATATTCTTTCTTTTCACAGGTGCATAAGTCCTTCTCTAGAATTGATTATTTTTTCATCGACGAAAGCATACTTGCGGGGCCAAATAATTTCCTACTCCGCACATTTAAACAAAACACGTACGGCCAAACTGCAAGAGCTATCAAGTAAAATTGACGATATAGATAGACAATTGGTCACTGGCCCCTCTTCTGCTTTACTTAAACCCTAATACCCTAGCTAAGACCCTAATACCATTAGCTTAGTCTTCTGCTCATTCAATTCCTCTCTGTATACGTCTGAATTTCCATCTGGGACTTCTGATATGAATGCTTTTTTAAGCAGTCTCAACTTCCCTACCATTAACCCAGATGTTGCTAAAGATCTTGATTCTCCATTAATTCTCCATTCTCCGTTCACTTCCTTGTTGGCAAGATGGCGCCTTCTTTTCCATTGGAAATTCACAAAGCCTCCCTCCAACACTCAGTGGCTCAGGGATGTAATGTCTTTTCTAAAATTGGAAAAGATTAGGTACTCTCTGAGTGCCAACTCTGATAAGTTTTACAGGAAGTGGCAGCCTTTCTTAACCTTCTTCAAATCTCTGCCATTTTTGCCTTCTGATTGAGGGAACCCCCCATTTTATTTATTTAAATTTTATTTAGTTTATTCATTTATTTTCATTTTTATTTAGTTATTTATTTTTATTTTTATTATTATTTTCTTTTTGTTTTTATCGGGTATGTACGAATGTATGAATGTGTGTTCTAATCTGTACAAAAAACAAGTTTGGCTCCCGATTTGTTGATTCACTGAGATATACAAATTAATCTCTGTAACTTTTTTCTCCTTTTATAAATGTGGTTCTCAGTGTACTGAAGTTGGCAAAGGGGAAGTTCTTGTCAATTAGTGCAATGTACATTCTGGGCAACTGGAATGTGGGGGGAGACATCCAGTTGAGGCAGGGGCTGAGGCCCAGGGATTGGAGGCTCCATCCTCAAGTGGTGGAGTCTGTATGGCAGAGGTTCAGCCAAGCAGAAGTGGATGTGTTCGCCTCCGAGGAGACAACACACTGCACGCTGTGGTTCCCCCTCACTCCTCCTGCACCATTGGGGCTGAACACCATGGTGCACATCTGGCTGAGGTCACATCTGTATGCTTTTTCCACAATCGCTCTGCTCCCAGAAGTTTTAGCGAGAGTTCGCCAAGACCACCTATGTCTGCTGCTAGTAGTACCTTATTGGCCAGCTTAAATATGGTTCTTAGAGTTAATATCCCTGCTGGACGGCACTCCTTGGGAGATTCCCATCTGCAGGGATCTCCTTTCTCAAGCCAGAGGGCTGATTTATCACCCTTGGCTGGAACTATGGAAACTGTGGTTTTGGCCCCTGAGGGGCACCAGCTCATAGATTCTGATCTCTCAACAAAGGTTGTACAGACCATGTTGAATGCTAGAGCACCATCCATAAGGAAATTGTATGTACTCAATGGCAACTTTTTGTCTTGTGGTGTGTGGAACATCAGCTAGGCCTAGTGTACTGTGCAATAACTACAGTCCTGGAGTTCTTATGAGAATGTTTCTCAGCAGGGTTGGCTCCTTTTACAATCAGGGTCTATGTGGCCACCATTTCGGCCAGGCACGCAGCTATTGTTGGAGCATTTGTGGGGCAACATCCTCTAACTTTGAGGTTTACCTTTCTGGGACCTTTCTGTGGTCCTGGAAGGTCTGTCAGGTGTCCCATTTGAGCCCTTAGAATGAGCCTCAGAGAAGCTTCTGACTCTAAAGGTAGCTCTTCTGCTGGCACTGGCACCTCTCAAGCAAGTAGGAGATCTACAAGGTCTCTCTGTTGCCCCTTCCTGCCTTGACTTTGCCCCTGGATTAGCCAAGGCTATATCCTAGGAAATATTATATTCCTAAAGTGCCTACATCTGCTGCCCAGCCAGTAGTGTTGCAGTCTTTCTGCCCTCCTCCATTCCTCACACTTGAACAAGAGAAATTGATTGTCTGAAATTGATTGTCATTCATCAATGCATGGACAGTGATGTCCTACCAGTCACGACCCAGACCCCGGTTCCCCAGCTACTAGGCAATGTGATTGAGAAAGAGGTAGCCAGGAAATTTGATCTGTGCATCAGTCTAGAGCATCAAGTAAGACTAGAGGCCCCAATACACACTGGAGCTGACATAACTATGATGTCAAACCAGCTCTTCAAGGAAGTCCAGGAAAGTACCAAGAGAACCAGCAGGACCCTTCAACTCCAAAGATGTACACTGACCATCCAAGAATACTCCAAAACTGGGCTGTAGCTGTTAGCACCAATACACCTGATTGTTGGCCCAAAGAGCCTGGTGAACCCAGTATACATCTCACCCCTGGAGACATTCTCCCTTCTAATTGGAAAATACCTCCTGGACTATTTCAAACCATTGATAGATATCAAACAACAAAAAATTTGGGCCCAATTCTGAGAGCCTCTGCCCTTCCAGCATGTAAACTCTCTGGAAGTACATTGTCAAGTGGCAGATGATGTCCACAGTCCACCAAGCAATGACTCAAGCTCAAGTTTGAACAGGACCAAAACATCACTCATGTGTGCCCTACAAACAATGGTGAGCCCAAACTCATACTGTCCACGATTAATCCAACAGATATATATCCAAAGCACAACAGTGACCAGTGCAGTACTGGCGTTTTGGGCAGACAACTCAGCTATTAGCCATAAGCTCTTCAACCTATTACAGTGGAACACCCCAGAGCAAAAGTGATTAGTCTCTCAGGTTGAACAGTAGCTGGTAAGTGGTTCTTTCTTGATTTTTAGTTTAAACTAGTTTTAACATCAACTGTCAGATAGAAGCTGTAATTTCACTTCCTTTTCACTTCAAGCTGTTTACTCAGGTACTTGTATTCAGTTTCAGTCGGGAGTTGCTCGTTCATGCTATTAGACTTTGTTTTGCTCATTAAAGAGGTGTGCTCAGCTGTGAAACATGCCCACCACAGCATTTTCCCCCCACTATTTTATCTGTTTACACACTAACATGTTTCATCAGTTTACCCTGGTTATTTACCATGGCAAAATCCTAGAAAAATATGCAATTTAGATAAACTACGGTATCTGCACATGGCTTCAGCAGACTCCTCATTCTCAAACAGGCTAGGGAACTGCCAATCTGCTGTCAACAAGAACAAAAAATTGTATAACCCTTTGAACTTTAGTTTAAAAAAATCACAAAAATACCCTGATCTCATTGATATCAAACAACTGCAAAACACAACATGATATAGGTGTGCAACAATTATTGGCACCCCTATGAATTTATATGAGAAAAATATATTTGAAGTATATTCCTATTGATATTTGACATTTTTAGTACACCTTGGTGACTAGGAACAGGAAGTTGCTCAAGCATGACTTCCTGTTTCACAAGGGTATAAATATGAGGTAACACATAGGCCAAATGCCCTTCATAACATTTATAACTATGGGTAAGATCAAGGAATATAGCTGTGATGTGTAGCAAAAGGTTGTTGAGCTTCACAAAATGGGAAGTGGCTATATGAATATAGCAAAAGTATTTAAAATGCCCTTTTCCAACATCAGGGCAATAATTAAGACATTCCAGTCAACTGGAAATGTTATGAATCAACCTGGAATTGGATGTGTGTCTATACTGTCTCAACGCACTGTGAATAGGATGGTTCGAGTGGCCAAAAAATCTCTAAGGATCACAGTTGGATAATTGCAGGAGTTAGGTGAGTCTTGGGGTCAGAAAGTTTCCAAAACTACAATCCTACATCCTACATCTACATCACCACAAGTTGCTTGGATAGGTTTCAAGAAAAAAGCCTCTACTCTCATCCAAAAACAAACTCAAGCTTCTTCAGTTTGACACTACTGGAAATTCAAATTGGATCAGGTTCTATTGTCAGATGAAACCAAAATAAAGCTTTTTGGCAATAAACACCAGAGATGGATTTGGCACCCACAGAGAGATAGCCATATGGAAAAGTACCTCATGCCCACAGTTAAATATGGTAGTGGCCAGAAAGCTTAAAATGGGCTGTGGTCAGATCTTCCAGGACAATGATCCAAAACATACATTAAAATCAACACAAAAATGGTTTAAAATTACAAATTTTGATTTCAAAATTCATAAAAGTTCATTTGTGAAGATCATCTTGATGGACAAAACATGTAAGAATAATAAACTTTTGTTGGTCTTATTTTCTGCAATAATCCAAAAACCAATGGAAAAATCCTATTGCTTTTTTGTGGAGGGAACCAGGGTGATGTTAACTTCTGGGATAGCCTACAAAAATACGTCATCCCTGCAGTATTGACAAATTCCACATTAATGTTCGACACTTGAAAAGGGGACAGCCCTCCCTCTTAATAATCTCTCTATACAGCAGGCAATTATTACATTTATGATGCAGAAGATGTCAATGCGCATGTAACACCAGTCCCAATCACAAAGTGTGAGATTTTCTTGGAATAAAATTATGTCATGAGAAAACAGCTTTTGGTTATGTCAAGATCATGAAAAAATTTGTGATTATGAGAAAACATCAAATAAAATAATGCATGGACACTTAGGGCTTCAGTAGAATTGGGTTCAGCAACAAAGAAATTCTTTGTGTTTTTGAAGAGGATGAATTATGCTACGTTTTCATCAGTTAATTATTGACGCATGATTCTCCCAACCACCCCATTATCACCTCTCCGGGATAAATTAAATTTTGCATGTGAATCCAAAGCTACTCATAAGCTATTCAAGCTATAGTAAGTGAGCATATGAATTTTACTCCCTGGAGTGCCCTATGAAACAAATTACATTCCTTTTCTTTAAAAAAAAAAAAGCTTTTAAAAAGTTAGTGATACTTTCACAGTTATAACTAGTGGGTCAGTGAAAATTCACACAATCACATATCTTGATAACGTGGTTCATAATCACCTTTTTAATGCATGACAAGTTTGATTCTCGTCACAATGGGAAATTTTATACAGGCTTTTTTTGACTGAATTAGTGTAATCAGACCACTGATCTTTGCACAGATCTTTCATCTTTGCAATAATACCAACATCATGTAGAGGGACAGTTTATTATTATATTATTTGATGATAAAGAATGAACAAGTATTTAAAAACTTTTGTTTGTAGTATTTAAAAAAAAAAATCATCTTCATTAAATAAACTTTTTTCTTTTGACTGATGCAGAACATGTTTGTTAAATAAACCATGGAATTAGCAGAATAAACAATGATATTTTAGGCATCCAGTAAAACAGATGATGATGTTTAGGATAATTAATTACAGGCACATAAGAGAGGGAGCACTCCTTACGTGAGATTCAGTTTGGTACTAGCGGGAGCACTTGAGCCCATGCGCCGGCTGGTGGATATTCTGGGAAGTGTAACAAATATATTTTATTCTAAGAAACTAGTCTGACTAACCCTGCAGGTTTCTGTGTAATAGGCTCCTGATGCTGCATGAAATAACGCACATATTTAAGGCCACATCTGTACTACCAGGACAAGTTTGGCAGCTCTCCCAACACCTGTACCCTCTTCACAACCTTTTCCTCTCTTCTCTATCCCCCTCCTCCCCATTCCCCTACCTCTCTCACTGCAGATGACTTACATACAAGACATTGTCTGGAATAGCTCCCCCGTACCTCAACACTCTTCTTGAGGTTTATGTTCCCTCACACAACCTGAGACTGGTTTATGACTGACGCTTGGTAGTGCCTATTCAGCCAGACAGGTGGTCCCTTTCCAGAACCTTCAAACTGATTATCCCTCAGTGGTGGAATGAACATCCAACCTCAATCCAGACAGCAAAATCTGAAGACCCACTTCTTCCATGAATACATATATAAATATATTAATTTTACACACATTATATATATATATATATATATATATATATATATATATATATATATATATATATATATATATATATATATATATATATATATATATATATCAGTGCATCCAGAAAGTATTCACAGTGCTTCACTTTTTCCACATTTTGTTATGTTACAGCATTATTCCAAAATGGATTAAATTCATTATTTTCCTCAAAATTCTACAAACAATACCCCATAATGACAACTTGAAAGAAGTTTGTTTGAAATCTTTGCAAATTTATTAAAAATAAAAAAACAAAAAAAAGCACATGTACATAAGTATTCACAGCCTTTACCATGACACTGAAAATTTAGCTCAGGTGCATCTTGTTTCCACTGATCATCCTTGAAACATCCTTGTTTCTACAACTTGATTGGAGTCTACCTGTGGTAAATTCAGTTTACTAGACATGATTTGGAAAGGCACACACCTGTCTATATAAGGTCCCACAGTTAATAATGAAGTCCAAGGAATTGTCTGTAGACTTCCGAGACAGGATTGTATCGAGGCACTGATCTTGGGAAGGGTACAGAAACAATTCTGCAACATTGAAGGTCCCAATGAGCACAGTGGCCTCCATCATCCGTAAATGGAAGAAGTTTGGAACCACCAGGACTCTTCCTAGAGCTGGCCACCAAGCCAAACTGAGCAATCGGGAGGAAGGGCCTTAGTTAGGGAGGTGACCAAAAACCCGATGGTCACTCTGACTGAGCTCCAGGGTGTCTCTGTAGAGAGAGGAGAACCTTCCAGAAGAACAACCATCTCTGCAGCACTCCACCAATTAGGCCTGTATGGTAGAGTGGCCAGACGGAAGCCACTCCTCAGTAAAAGGCACATAACAGCCCACCTGGAGTTTGTCAAAAGGCACCTGAAGGACTCTCAGACCATGATGAAACAAAGATTGAACACTTTGGCCTGAATGGCAAGCGTCATGTCTGGAGGAAACCAGGCACCAGTCATCACCTGGCCAATACCATCCCTACAGTGAAGCATGGTGGTGGAAGCATCATGCTGTGGGGATGTTTTTCAGCGGCAGGAACTGGGAGACTAGTCAGGATTGAGGAAAAGATGAATGCAGCAATGTACAAAGACATCCTTGATGAAAACCTGCTCCAGAGCACTCTGGACCTCAGACTGGGCCGAAGGTTCATCTTCCAACAGGACAACGACCCTAAGCACACAGCCAACATAACAAAGGAGTGGCTACAGGACAACTCTGTGAATGTCCTTGAGGGGCCCAGCCAGAGCCCAGACTTGAACCCGATTGAACATCTCTGGAGAGATCTGAAAATGGCTGTGCACCGACACTCCCCATCCAACCTGATGGAACTTGAGAGGTCCTGCAAAGAAGAATGGGAGAAGCTGCCCAAAAATAGGTGTTCCAAGCTTGTAGCGTCATACTCAAAAAGACTTGAGGCTGTAATTGGTGCCAAAGGTCTTTAACAAAGCATTGAGCAAAGGCTGTGAATACGACCCTGGAGGTATGAGGCGAACGTGCTAACCACTAAGCCACCGTTCGCCCTATATTATATATATATATAAATTTTAAAGTAAAATTTCTGCACTTACACTGGCTCTTACACCTCTAATCTATGCACTTTGCTTCTCTAGAACTTAATTAAGAATCTTGTATGGCAGCACTACTTTTATTGTTCCCAGCTTGATATATCATTTTGATTGTATTTTATCATTTGTAAGTCACTTTCGATAACAGCATCTGCTAAATGAATAAATGTAATTGTATCTCACATCTCCAAACACAGCCAATTCCCACTGGGGCCTGGCTCACCAACCATAATGATTTCCAAGCACGTCTGTGCCCTGGACATGCAGTGGAATAACAGACATCCTGAACCATTACTTCCTCATCATCCCAGACCTACCTCACAAAGTCTACATCAGAGCAGACATCCAGGTGAGACTAAATGCTTAGTCTCAGAAGCAGTGTCGGCCCCATGGTCACACTACCCCTAAATCATCCCAGTCTATCCCAAGAACCTCCAGTCAGTCCAAACCATACCAGAAATGTGTGCAATGGCCAACGAGCACAAAGTAGCAAGCACAGTAACAGTCTATACAAGAAGCATTAGCATATGCCTTAACTTCTGGCCTGGCCAAACCTTCAACCAAATGCTAGGCTTTCTCCAGCCTTCCACAAAATGCCTGGACCTGGGATTTACCTTGAAGGCCATGACCCTCATCGAAATCTCATCACGCACTGTATACATGCTGTTAAACAACTGTATGGCCACTGATATCAAGGTACCCAAAGCAAGTCCCCGGGGATGGCCGATAAGCCACACCTTCCATGACTTCAAACTCACCATACCCATCATAGGCCCCATACAATAACAGCTACAGCCAGAAGGAAGTTTGGATGACACAGTGTTCACAGCACCCCACAGAACCAAGCTGAATCAACAGGTGCCCTTGTCAGGGTGCCCCATGTCACAGCTTGATCAGAAAATTCCCCAAATTACGGGTGCTCAACCCTAGACATTGCATAAAGATTTTGGACTTTCCCTGTACACCCTGATGACCAACACAAGTTGGCCTTCACCTTTGGAAGCTGACAATACACCTTCAACTGGTGTCCCTTCGTCTATGCCAAATTGCCAGCAGAATTTAACATCTTTCTAAACAAAGGAGACGCCCAGACTCCGGAGCCACAGGCAACCTCATATGCATGAATGAATACTACCAATGTTGCTAATCATTTGAAAGAGATTTGTCTTAAATCAACAATCAGCCACCAGTGCCAAAATCGCTCTACACAAATGTCAGTGGTGCAAAAACCAAGGTTGCCTACAGATGGCTGCTCATTGGACTGCATGGCTTCAAACCCCAATTCCAATCACACCCAAGTGATCCAAAACATAAAGAGGCCCACCAATGTGCCTCTGAACTGCACAGTTTCCTAGGGGTGTGTAAATACTGACGGAAATTCAGTGAGAACTACTCTGACTTTGCATGACCACTGACCTCTCTCCTCAAGAAAGACAGCCCATTTTTGTGACATCAGAATCCACAGAACTGAAAATACATTGAGGAGAATGTTTGGCAAAACATGCTATGTTGATGGTTGCTCATACAATCATCAGGGCAACTTAATGGTTGGAGCAGGCAGTCTGTCTGAACTGTAGCCTCTCCCAACCTCTACACTTCAAATTGGGCTCAAGTTCATCGCAATACGATGGCTATCCTCATCACCCTCCATGGCTTATAACATCAAAGAACTACTCATCTGTATTGACTCAAACTATGACTGACTCAGCTTCACATGACATCTACCAGGATAGAAGCGAAATGGGTTTTTAAAAACATCCAACAACAGACCAGTAAAACACCACAATCTATTCCAAGTGTGCAATGCTATTGTCATAGAAAATGGCATGCTAGTATATTGGAAAAATGTCTGTGGCCACTCATGACAACCAGGGCAAGACAAGGACTACAATGACCAAACCAGTGGACATCTGGGATAAAGTCTGGTACTACAGCTTTGCACCAGTCTGTCAAATGGCTTTCCATCACTTGTGAAAAAAGTTTCTGCCTTACTGGACCAGACCCCATGAGATAATATATAAGCTCTCACCCATTGTCTACAGGATCAAGGTCAGCTGAGGGAGCGAGGAGCCAATCCTCAAATGGGTCCACCAGAATCAGATTAAGAGGCACTAGGGTTCCAATTAACTAGAAGGGGGGGGGGACAGGTTGACATGGCTCAAACCATCAATACCCTACACCATACTTACACACAGTTTAAACAACTAGCATAGCACATTCAGCTATCTTCTTGTGGAATAAAACTCACAGCTTAGATGAGCATGCAACACATTTAAAACTGACCAGGTATATATAGTAGCCTGACTTCAAAATATGCAAAACCTACCATTAAGTAGAATTTTATTCCTTTGACATTGTGTTGCTCTGGCTTTCTTTGACAGTGGCTACTGTCAATGTCATTCCTCTCTTCTCTTTCTCTCTCATTTACCTTTTTCTTTCCCTAGTACATCAAAGAGAATATGAAAAAGAGGCCATTTCCCTGTTTAAAGCTTCACAGACTCCCAAGAATAATGGAATAATAAAGTAATAATAATTTAAATAATTTAATTAATCAATCACTATAATGATATAGAGTATCATTAAGCTTCCCATTGTCCCCTGAACTTATTACAGCCCTGAACCAGTATTTCACCATAATAGATTTGTTATCTTGTTGTTTGTATGTTGTGTCTGCTGGGCTTGAAGTTTCCCAGTGCTCACCGATGTCTTCACCTTAAACATTGCTAATTGAAGGCGGGATGTGTAGGATTCCGAGTTGCACAAAGCAGTACAAATAACAAACATCACAGGAACCATAAAACCAGGAGCCCATACTCAGACATTGAGGAGCCAAGTTAATTACAGCTTGTTTGCTGACTGCTGGATTTTAAATGTCCTGTGAACAATCAGCAAGTGATAGGAAAGATTTGATGTAAGGATGAAGATTCGCAAGCCTCTGTCAAACTCATTGATTTAGGACAGTTGCTGAGAGTAGATGGCTGGCTTACAGGATAAAAATCCTGCCCATTAGCCATAAAACTGGTAACTTCAGGAAAAGGGGATGACCCACACAGAGAGGCCCCAAGAACAAACATCACGTGTCTCACAAAACACGACCATTTGTTCTCTCACCCATGAACACAAAGCTCACCCTGTTCTTATCACAATTCACACATTCTACAGACTGCTTCAGAACACTCCATATAGCCTCCAGGAATAATGTCTGTGAAAAAATGATACATTAACAATTGCATTCACTTATTTTCTTACATGTTTTATGCTGTACTTATCAGGCTTATAGCCACCAAGTTGCCATTAGTCATTTGATTGTTTAACATGCATGATTATGACTGATTATGAACATAGTTGCTGTGATTGATTATTAGTAATGTGTTAACAGTGGCCAACAAATCTCAGTATGCATGTTGAGTGATTTTCTGAAAGATGAGAGTAAAGAAATTTGGGTAGAATGTCATTATGTGTATGTATTAATATTTGGGACTAAAAATCGGTTGGGTCTAAAAATCCACACTATATAAAAGAAGAAAGAAAAGGCATGAAATTATGTGACCACAAAGACAATGCACTGAGTACAATTATTGGTGGAGAATGTAGATACTGGGTATGTCACGAGAACCGATACTTCGGTACCAGGTCGGTACCAACATTCTTAAAACGTGACGGCACTTGTTTTTCTGCACTAGCTTTAGAACCGATTCTAATGGAGGTACCAAGGTTGCAATTCTTCCGGACCTGATGGGGGCAGCAAATATGCGCAAGTGTTTTACATTTACATTTATTCACTTAGCAGACGCTTTTATCCAAAGCGACTTACAAATGAGAAAAATACAAGCAAAGCGATGTATCAAGCAGAGAACAATACAAGTAGTGCTACCATATAAGATTCATTAATTGAGTTCCAGAAAAGGAAAGTGCACAGAGTAGAGGTGTAAGTGCCAATTTTTTTTTGTTTGTTTAGGTGTTCACGGAAGAGGTGGGTCTTTAGCTATTTTTTGAAGATGGTGAGAGATTCTGTGGTCCAGACTGAGGTTGGAAGTTCATTCCACCACTGAGGAACAGTTAGTGTGAAGGTTCTGGAAAGGGACCTTGTGCCACACTGAGTGGGAACTACTAAACGTCAGTCGCTAATCGATCTCAGATTGCGTGAGGGAACGTAAGCCTTCAGGAGAGAGTTGAGGTAGGAGGGTGCTGTACCAGACAAGGTCTTGTAGGTGAGCATCAAGGCCTTGAATTTGATGTGGGCAGCTACAGGAAGCCAGTGGAGGGAGATGAAGAGGGGTGTGACATGGGTTCTCCTGGGCTGGTTGAAGACAAGGCATGCTGCAGCATTCTGAATCATCTGAAGGGGTTTGATGGAGCTGGCTGGGAGGCCCGAAAGTAGTGAGTTGCAGTAGTCCAGGATGAACCTACAGGACCATGCAGTTGTTGAGATGTGGTCTGTAAATGTCAAGCTTTCATCAAGAATCACTCCAAAGTTCCTGGCTGTCCTGGTTGGCTTGAGTGTGGTTGAGCCGAACTGTACAGTAAGGTTGTGGTTGATTGAGGGACAGGCTGGGATGACGAGAAGCTCAGATTTTGCCAGGTTAAGCTTAAGATGGTGTTCCCTCATCCAGACCGAGATGTCCAACAGGCAAGCAGAGATGCGGGCAGAGACGGATGGATCGTCAGGCTGGAAGGACAAATAGAGCTGGGTGTCATCAGCATAGCAATGATATGAGAAGCCATGAGACTCAATCACCTGCCCTAGAGATGTAGTGCAGATAGAAAAGAGGAGTGGACCCAGAACTGCCCCTGTGGAACACCAGTTGTGAGTTGCTGAGTTTTAGAAATACCTCCTCTCCATGATACCTTGAAGGATCTGTCAGAGAGATAGGATTCCACCCAGCGCAGAACCATTCCAGTGATGCCCAGGCTGGAGAGAGTTGACAGGAGGATCTGATGATTCACAGTGTCGAAAGCAGCAGAGTGGTCAAGTAGGATGAGGACAGATAATCTAGAGGTTGCTCTTGCTAGTCATAAGGCTTCAGTGACGGAAAGCAGAGCAGTATCCGTGGAGTGATTGCTCTTAAAGCCAGACTGCTTGGTGTCCAGGAGGTTGTTCTGTGTGAGAAAATTGGAGAGTTAATGAAAAACGGCTCTTTCAAGAGTTTTGGAAAGAAAAGGGAGGAGGGAAACAGGTCTGTAGTTGTCAGGGTTAAGTGATGGTTTTTTAAGCAGTGGGGTAACCCGGGCCTGCTTAAATGAGGTAGGGTATGTGCCAGTAGAGAGGGATGTGTTAAAGATATGTGTGAGTGTAGGTAATAGTGTGGGAGAGATGGACTGAAGAAGGTGAGAAGGGATAGGGTCAAGAGGACAGGTTGTGGGACAGCTAGAGAGGAGGAGTTTAGAGACATCAGTCTCTGAGAGGGGAAAGAAGGAAATCAGTTGGGAGTTACATGGAGGAGGAGCCAGTCTATGCATGTCTGGGCTTGAGAACTGGTTCCTGATTGATGTAACCTTGTTGGAAAAGAAAGTCATCTGCAGTGAGAGAGGTAGAGGAAGGGGGAGGAGGGGGACAGAGAAGAGAGGAAAAGATTTTGAAGAGAGTGCGGGTGTTGGGAGAACTACCAATCTTCTCTTGGTAGTATGTGGCTTTAGCAATGGATATGCTATTGGAAAAAGAGGAGAGAAGTGTCTGGTAATTGTTTAGGTAAGTTGGGTTGTTAGATTTGCGCCATTTCCTTTCAGATGCTCTTAGTTTGGCCTGTTTTTTACGCAGAGCTTCTGAGAGCCAAGGGCTAGAGGGTGATGAGCGAGAAGGTCTGGAGGTTAGGGGGCAGATGCTGATGCTGTTTTAGTCGGTCCACAAGTGATGAAGAAGAAGAGGAACGCCTACAAGCACACAGGAAAAATTACAAAAGATTAGCTTAGCTTAACAAGTTTAGCTCTGCCCCGACTCGTTGAGAGCAAAAGAGAGGAAAGCTAGTATCGGTTTCCAGTGTGCAACCGATGCTATTGTTCATTTCAAACAAAGCGAGGAAACACCTGGAATTTGGCGAAGCACCTGAAAGACGGTCGTATATTATGTTTGTTTGAGGCAGCTAGCATTGTTGCCATGAAACCAGCTAACGTTATGCTCCATGTAATGTTTGCGATAGCCTGTAATTTGTTAACAACGCTAATACATTGCAATGTTATAAACTACCTCCGAATGGGCCACCATTCATCGTCATTCAGCCCGTGTCCTGTCAGCAAAATATTGCCTAAGGTCACAAATAATTATTCAAATGTTCATGTTTTTAATAAATCTTTTTGGACTGCCACCATATCAGTGAATTTAAACTAATGCTTGCATACAGATTATAAGGTGTGTGTGTCTGTCTGTGTGTGCACACGCATGTCTGTGAGTGCGCGTGCGCGCGTGTGTCTGTGAGTGTGCATGTGTGACAATGAGTGGAGGTGCACTCCTAAATACGTGTGCGTCTGTGTGTGTGAGTGCGCACGCATTTAGGAGTGCACCTCCACTCATTGTCAGACAGTGTTTGATAACTAGAATACCCCCCCCCGCTCTCTCTCTCTCTCTCTCTCTCTCTCTTTGCCAGTATCAGCCAGAGGAGGATGTCCTCGAGGAGAGTTTTTAATTTATTTTTTTTATTTTTTTATTTTAATACCACACTGTGGTATCGACTTTGGTATCGAGTATCTTGTACTTTTGGTGGTATCGGTACCAACTACTAGATTTTTGGTACATCCCCAGTAGATACACCCTGCCTTAACATTATTCTGATTAAAGCAAATACTCCAGGGTCAGCCCAACTATAAAGGGTTAAAACCATTGGACACCATGGAAACAGTGAGTTCTTGCCAATCAACATCTTCGGAGAGTCCTCATCCATTAACAACTTCAAGAGTTCTCAGGAACTCAGGAAACTAAGGAAACATTGGCACCCATCAAGAGAGAGCCCATCCTTCAAGACCATAAAGTTCTCTCTCTCTCTTCTGCCAAACCTGAGCCTCAGCTGAGCCTGCAACAGTCTGCTCCTGCTAAACTTCCTGACTCTAGTCATGAAAGTGTCAAGGACCACCCCTCTGCTAATCAGCTGTGCTGCTGCAATCCATCTACAAAACTCCACTGGCATGAGTTTCACTCCATTTTCAACCAATCATCCTGATTGGTTTACGGAGATGGAACTCAAAAGCAACCAGACCACTGATAAATCATGGGGCACCCCCGAGACAACGATGTAATGACTGAATCCCCATCTAGAGCAACTTAAAAGCAAGTAGAGTACCTCCATATCCTAGTCAAGCCGGTGTATTTAATAGAGTCCTTCAAAAGGAAGCAAAGATCAAATTAATTGCTGATGGCTTGTTCAGGTCGAGGTCTAAGAACAGCATACAGTGTTGAAACTAGGGAGCCATTCATTCTGATTTTAATGGCAACTATCTGGTGTCTATATTTATGATTTACTGTCTTAAGCTGCCCAATCTTGTTACTGTTATCATAATTTGTGTTTAACATCAAGACCTTACTACTGGTGGAAATGGAAGTAATTTCCATTTCCACCAAAGATACATTAAGTTCAACTTATTGGTGGACAAATATATATATGTGTGTGTGTGTGTGTGTGTGTGTGTGTGTGTGTGTGTGTGTGTGTATATATATATATATATACTAAATATATCATTCATACTGCAAGCGAGAATACAATTCTCAAATGGTGTCTGTTTTGGCAGCATTGTTCAACTCTGGGTACGCAGGCAAATTCGTTGACCAAGAAACTGAACATGCTCCATATCCTCACACTAGCTCTGCAACACCCCCTCAGTATCCAAGCCATTGATGGAGGACCTTTCAGCAATGCCACCATCACTCACAATACACAGCCCCATTTCCTCCAAGGCAGTGCACTGCATCAGGAACTCATTTCCTTTCAGGTCACCCATACCACTAAGAACACCATCATTCTGGGGTTTCCATGGATGCAACTATATGAGCCACAAATATCATGGACTGATGTGAAAATCATTCACTGATCATCCTACTGCCACAACCACTGTCTCCAGCTACCTCAATTCATGATTGCATTGTAACAGTATGCAATCATGCATAGAATCATGCACCACTCTATATCCCACCAGAATATCATGATCTTCATGAAGTCTTCAGTAAATACAAGGATAGCAGTATGCCTCTGCATCAACCTTATGACTGTGCCATTGAGCTCCCGCCAGGAGTCATACCCAAATGTAACTGGATTTACCTGCTTTGATCACCAAACAACAGGTTATAGAGGACTATATTCAGGAAGCATTACAACAGGTGTACATTAGACCCTCCACACCTCTGGCCTCAGCTGGCTTCTTTTTTGTGAAGAAGAAACGGGGAGGTCTCAGACCCTGTATTGTTTATTGGGGCCTTAAGCAAGTACAGTCAAATACAGATACGCACTGGTCCCCTTAGCCCTCGCAAAGTTGTCCATCCATCCATCTTCTACCGCTTACTCCTTTTTCAGGGTCCCGGGGAACCTGGAGCCTATCCCAGGAAGCATCGGGCACAAGGCGGGGTACACCCTGGACAGGGTACCAATCCATCGCAGGGCACAATCACATAACTCTCACACGCCCATTCATATTATGTAATGCTGTATTGGCTTTCTTGTGCCCCCTCAGTGTTCCAATGTCTCCTCAACAACGTCCTATGGGGCATACTGGGAAAATAATATCATAGCTTAAATTGACAATATTTTGATGTACTCTCCAACAGCGTTGAGTGGGTAAGGTGTTTGCTGTTGCTGAGTGGTCCACACCCAAATCAGTGAAGGAGTTTTTTTTTTACAGATGGTTCATCCAGGGTTCAGCTCAGAAGACCATCCCCTACCAATCTATCCTCAGGAAAGGGGACAAATCTTTGGCCTGGAATGATGCAGCCTAAGAGGCATTCAGCAGGCTTATGACCAACTTCACCACAGCCCCAATCCCGAAACATCCAGATCCTTCACAATCCTTCATGGTTGACGTAGATGCCTCCAAGATGGGTGTGTGAGCCGTGTACTCACAAAGATCTGGTGACAAACCCAAACTCTCCCCTGTGGCATACATTTCCAGGAAGCTATCCCTTATGTAATGGAACTATGACATAGGGAACAGGGAACTACAGTTAAGCTGGTCTGATCATAGGAATCTGGATTACCTCAAGTCAGCCAAGTGTTTAAACCCTCACCAAGTCTGATGGGCCCTATTCTTTGCAATATTTCAGTTCACCCAGTCATGCAGGCCTGGCTCCAAGAACACACGCACTCCCTCTCATGTTTACATGCTGTGAGCCCCAAGGATGACAGTGAGGAACAAATCCTTCCCCCTTCATGTTTCTTAAGGGCAGTAACCTGAGATATCAATCAAGAAATAGCACACACTTCTCCACAGCAGGTTCCTAGTTTGAGCCCTCCCAACAAGTCATTTGTGCCCCCTGCCCTATGAGAAACTCATCACATGGGTGCACAATGTCATAGCCACAGGACACCCAGGGGCCCACAGAACATAACACTTGCTATAAGAAGTACTGGTGGCCCAACATGCTAAATGACATGCAACGTTTCATCTCCTTCTGCACTGCCTGTGCACAATCCAAGGTCCCTCAAGCCTTGCTGGCCGGTAAGCTCACGTCTTTGCCATTGCTACAATGGCCTTGGTCCTACCTGGGCATGGATTTCATCCCGGACCTCCCAGAGTCCAACGGGAACACAGTCATCCTGTATACTGTATCTTGTTAAAATTCAAATGGCCTGCCCGTGCGCTGTCACTATGTAATGAGCAAATCTATGCTATCTACACAGCCTCTGTGTATACAAAGGTACTCCTATCTTTGGAAAGCTAAGATTCTTGTGATTCAATTGATAGAAACCGTTTTGAGATACATCACAATCACAACAGCAATCACAATCACAATCACAATCACAACAGCAGCTGCAATCAATGTCTCTGACAGACCACCGATATACAAACAAACACTTACGAAATGGAGGCAACTCACCTCATATGAAGCCTCATAGAAATCCACTGATCAATAAAATCCTGACAAAAACAATTTTCTTACACTGGTAAAGGTCTGACCAATCCAATTATATAAAATATATAGTCCATCTTTCAAAAGAGACCAAAACCATGCATGTACTCCAAATGGCCCAAGAACAGCTTTAATTTTACTTTGGGTATGCCTTGGCTAAGCATTTTAGGCTAATTTTACTAGAGCTTTACAATATGAGAATATACAGAAAAATGCTCTAGCAAGATGCTTACAGGTTTGATTATATTTACAGATATCCCCTGTATCACAGCACACAAGAACTAGAAAATTACAGCCAAAAGCAGCACAATGTGGCATTCTTTTCCTGTTGTGGGGCTAGTGGTAATTATGTTGAGTGCTCAAGTGCAACTATTTTACATCATCGTCTCACTGCATTATGCATGTCACGTAATGGCGGCCTCTGTAGGTTAAAATATGTATTAAATATTAAGGAATTTTAAAGTAATTAACATGTTTCATGTGTTTCTAACAACGTATTTTAGTAGGAGAGAGCAATTATTGCGTGTTAAGGCTTACAGGTCTTCATAGTCATGGTTCCTTTGAAAATTGGGATAAAGAGAAACCACATCATTTGCTCTTCTAAAGTTCCCCATGTCTCAATAGGGTTTTCCCTATTTAAATGATAACACAGGCAGAAGCCCAGAGGGGTGTTGGATGTGATTTAAGAAAACTGAGAGAATGGTCCAAAGTGCAGTAAAAATTAAGTTCAGTACATCTTAGAT